>NC_133777.1:51634646-51655203 GCF_003597395.2 Chelonoidis abingdonii | reverse complement strand
TTTTTTTTTTTTTTTAAAGAACAAGAGTATGTAAAGATTTAAACATTGTTTCAAGTTACTTGCCTGCTCTCACCACAAGCTTGACTAAGTAAATTTGTGTGTTTCAAAAGAGCTGAAAGAACAAATCTAGACACAGTATCCAACAGTGACTCGTTACTTAAGGTTGCACTGTCCCAATCTGAAAATAAAAATGAACCATTAAAATTTACTGAGATTTCCAAAAACTAATTCTGACTATATTTTAAAACAGCAATAGTTATGAAGTTACTTAAAATCTTCTTTGAGCTAAACTTCATGCCAATTTATAAATGGATTTAATGTTCATGAAATAAACTAAGAGCAGTGATTAACAAAAACACATAATGCAATAAACAAGGGGTGGATTAAAACAAAATCCTTAGAAACACCAATGAAATTTTAAATAAATCATGTTAATAATTATAGCATCATTTGCTTAAATGACGTGTTAAGAAGTAATTGAAACAAATGTTGATAGACTTGAAATATGCTTCAAAGGAGCTTTCCAGCCATACACTTTTCATTATTATTGACTTAAAATTTTCTGTTAGAACATTATGAAGATGCAGTTTTACTTCTGGATAACTTATCTAAAGACTGTTTGCAGTGCTATTGTAGCCATGTTGGTCCCAGGATATTAGAAAGATATCTTCGATTGGACCAACTTCTTTTGGTGAAAGACAAGCTTTCAAGCTACATAGAGCTCTTCTTCAAGGGGAAATGGAGAGGTGTTAACAGTCTTCTTCAGAGCTCTCTGTAAGCTGGAAAGCTTGTCTCATTGACCAGCAGCAGTTGGTTCAATAAAATATATTATTTCACCCTCCTTGTCTCTCTCAGAATGTATGTTAATTACTTATGCTAAATGATCTGTTCCACCCTATATTTAGTGTGATATTCTGAGTACCTTTCCCAGACCTAAAAAAGAGTTCTGTGCAGTTTGAAAGCTGGTTTCTTTCACAAACAAAAGTTGGTTCAATAAAAGATATGACCTCGCCCATCCTGTTTATCTAAAGATTGAAATTATGTAAATTGCTTATAATTTGACCTGAAAATTACAAAAACAGAAGCTGATCAGAATACTCCAAGTCTAAATTAAGACAAGTCTGTGCTTAAGGACACTAGTCTTATCTTCAAATCTATCAGTGCACAAATTGTGTCTGCTACAGAGATACTAAATTGCATTGATCAAAGCTTGAATAAAAGGAGATTCTGACTAGCAAACAAGGTTTCAAAGACACTCATTTTAGATCATTCAACTGCACGGAAATTAACGGTCACTCATATCCATATGCCCAGGATAGGGCAATGAAAACAACAAGATTTTCCATCCTATATCTATAGATATATAGATATTTAGATGTATAAAGTTTATAATATTGAAACACAACAGGATCCTGAATAATACAAAAGTTACTAAATACTCATAGCAGAGTGACAGCTTGCTCTGGAGTCCCAAATGACTAAATTTGACAACAGACTTAGTAACTCATGAGCTGTCTTATGAGCCTTCCTGCTGCATTTTTTAAATCACCCAGCTTGGTTACAGTCGCAACAATCTAAAAGAGACCAGTATTTATTTTTTTAAGTATTCTTCTTCCCTTCGTATCTGAATTTTTCAAACTCTGTAGGTGTTTTTCAAAAATTGATTGGAAAAATAATGGTTCTTTTAAAACAGACTTGTGAAGATACAGCAATTTCAAACCCAGTAAAAAACTCCTAGTACGTAGATTAAAAATTCTACTATTAAAATCATTGCAAAACCAGTTATTACCCTAAATGCAGCTACTTTACAGTCGTAGATGTTTCTAAAAATCTCTAGATCTAAACTATGCATTTATAAACTGCCCTGCAAAAAGGTAGTGGGATGTGCCTGTGTCATCCCAGGTGCAGCACAGAGAAGAAATCATGACCCAGCCAATCACAATTCCTTCCCTGTTACTTCCCATTTGCTCTTGGAAAAGAAAAGATGGAGAAACAAGGGGAAATGGAGAGTAATCTGTTGCTAGCCCTGACACATGTGTCCTAGGCTAGTGTGTCTGGAGAGAAGGGGCAAGGCTGCACCCATGTCCTCCATTCCTGCTCAAGAGAGTTAGTGGGCTTACTTATATCTACACACCCAAACCCAAGGTCCAGGAAGGCCATGCAGGTGCATGTACACCAAGCCATGATGTTGCCCTTTTTAAATACTTCAGGCCCTGATTCAGGAAGTCACTTAAGCATGTGCTTAAATTCAATCCTATTCAAGATAGCAATTAAATAAAGGCTTAAAATTTAAGCATGTGCTTCAGCCCCATCAACCTCATGTACTTAATTACTGTCCTTATTAGGGCAGCTTTCCTGAATTAGGGCCTTATTGAGGATTGGACAGATCTTGTTAATGTGTTTTGAGTGAAACTCCCATCCCTGAAAAACTTCAGTATTGTTGCAAGTCATGTTGAGGTCCAAAAAAAATCAAACTTTTTGCAACCTTTTTATTAAATGCCCATTTTCACATCAGTGACAATTCATAATTTTAAAATTTTCATTTCTCACTTGAAAAAGACGATGAAGAAAATAGCCCATTTTTGCTATAAAACAACCCTACTATCAAGCAAACCCCACAAAATCTAATGTATTTTTCACAGAAGTGGATCAGTGTCACAGAATCAAAAAACGTATAAACCACGTTTTAAACTTTTCCAATTCCATTGCAAATATTTATACAGCCATACTTTCAATATTAAAAGTAAAACTAATCTACAAAAGGAAATGTTCAAATGTATATTTGGAAACTACTTTAAATATAACAGCAACCTATTTCACGATTAGGGCCCTATCAAATTCACAGCCATGAAAAACACTTCACAGACCGTGAAATATAATTTTCCCCATGAAATCTGGAGCCCAGCCAGGGGGTTCCTACCCTGCACAAGACTCCAGCTGCGAGTCCCTGCCAGGGATTGAAACTTCCTCTTCCCCTGCAGGGCCTGCTCCAGGTCAGACTCACCTCCAGGATCTTCCCCGGCTGCAGGAAGTTCTGCAGCTCAAGTTGTCCCTCCCCCTCCGCCCAGGGAGGCTGTGGCTCCAGCTGTCAGACCCCCACTGGAATGGGAGATTGCCAGGAAAACCCACCCCAGACCTATGGTAACCCACCTCACTATACCCTGTGACCTTACATCTGGGCGACTGCCTGTGGTGGTGCTGGCTTTAGATCTGGGTGCCCAGCTCTGAAAACAGTGCCCCAGCCAACAGAAGGGCAGAAGGGTAGCAATCTCACAACCCAGCTACATAGCCTTGCGACCTCCTCCCTAAAACCACCTTTTAGATTGGGACCCCCCCAGTTACAACACCATGAAATTTCAGATGTAAACATCTGAAAATGTGAAACTGACTAATTTTAAAACTTCCTAGTTGTGAAATTAATCAAAATGGACCCTGAATTTGGTAGGGCCCTATTCATGATGTTATATATAAGGGATCGACAACCTTTCAGAAGTGGTGTGCCAAGTCTTCATTTATTCACTTTAATTTAAGGCTTTGCGTGCTGCTAATACATTTTAATGTTTTTTAGAAGGTCTCTCTCTCTAAGTCTATATAAGTAAACTATTGTTGGATTGTAAAATGAACAAGGTTTTCAAAATGTTTAAGAAGCTTCATTTAAACATTAAATTAAAATGTTGATCTTATGCTGCCGGCCCGCTCAGCCTGCTGCTGGTCTGGGCTTCTGTTCACCAAGGGTCAGGCAGCCAGAACCCTAGACCGGCAGCAGGCTGTGTAGGGCTGGCAGCCAGGACCCCAGACCGGCAGCAGGCTGAGCAGCTCAGCCCACTGCCGCTCAGGGGTTCCATCCGCCAGCTCCTGCCAGCCGGGATCCCGGCTGCTGGACCCACTCAGCCCGCTGCCTGTCTGGGGTCCCAGCCCTGCCCACATACAGTGGGTACCTACCTTCTCCCTGGTTCTGGCCCATTCTCTTCCTCTCTCTGCACTGAGCTGAGGGTGGGAGTGCACTGAGCACAGGGCTGGGGGTTAAGGGTCTGGCCAGGAACTAGAATGAAGGAGGGGGCTCAGGGTTGGGACAGGAGGTTTGGGTGTGGGGCACTTATCTGGACAGGGTACATATTTTGTGGGAAACATTTGTGGAGTATTTGTTCTTGTTTTTTCTTTAATAAAAAAAAAACCAAAATTTTATTGATCCGCTCTACCAGAAAAAATAGATTAATTTTATAACAATGGTTACTTCCAAATATGAACCATAGCTGTGTCTGTTTGTGTAAGTGTGTAGTGACTGGACTGAATGGTATTACATGGTAACAAAATTTATACCATGGAAGTTAGAGATTGTTGTCACAGAGTACACAAGGCCCGGCTGAGGATGACCTGAAGCAAGCACGTAGCTTGGCAACAGAGTTAATAGTCTGAGCACTGTAATGTTATTATTCTGCACATAAAATTATCTTCCAGGTTTACATGATATGTAGAAGTCTCTTATGTCTGTTTTCATTTTCTTACCTTTACTAACAGCATAGTCTTGCATACTGAGCCAGAGACTACGGGCTGGCTCTTTTGTACAACCCAAGGCCAAATCAACGAAGACACCAATCTCAGGTCGCAGCTTATAATCAAATGGCTTCTGTTCCTCATTTCCAGAGAGGGCCACTTCCAACAGGGAACTCATGCATTTGTCTAAAGTAAGGGAAATATTTAGGTTTTAGATTCTGCTGATTTTGATAAGCACTTACATTCACTACTTTTTGCATGCTATTGAAGGGGTAGAAAAAGGACATCTCAATGATCACTCCAACATCCCACAAGGAAAAACCCTCTCACCCCTGCTCTTTCTATTCCTCAGGACAGGGAATCTCTTTGTCCTCAACTATCAAGTGACCACACTGTGCAGAGGCCACCACCCATACTCAGTGTCATGGCTCAGTATCAGGACTCCTGCTCCTCCATACATTTTACAGGGAGATCCAGAAAGAAGAGTGACAGCCATCCCAGCAACTCCACAGTAGCTCTGCATGTGTTACTACTATTGCTGTATAGTCATATAGGTACTCAAAGATTTTACTATAATAAAGTAAAAACTGAGTTATCCAGCATATTGGTGAATCGGGGGTACCGGTAAGTCAAAAATTCCAGTTAACTAAGAGGGAGTGAATTCGGGTGCGGGACGGAGCCCAGGGCTGGGGCATGGGCTCTGGGAGGCAGTTTGGGTGCAGGAGGGGACTCAGAGCAGGGGGTTGGGTGTGGAAGGGGGTGCCACATCCAGGCAGCACTCACCTCAGGCAGCTCCCCGCAAGCAGCAACATGTCCCTGCTGCTCTTAGATGGAGGCATGGCTAGGCAGCTCTGTGTGCTGCCTCCGCCCGCAGGCGCCACGCTCCCACAGAACGCAGTTCTCAACCAACAGGAACTGTGCAGCCAGCACTTGGGGCGGTGGCAGCACGCAGAACCGCCCAGCCATGCCTCGGCGTAGGAGCAACAGAAATAAGTCACTGTTTCCGGGGAGCCACAAAGAACCACGCAGGGAGCCTGCTGGCCCTGTGCCAAGTGGACTATAAACTGGACTTTCAATTAAGATCAGAAATGCTGGTTTATAGAGCTTTCTGGTTGGTAGAGTGCCAGATAACACACCTTTTACTGTACTTTCCCTTCGCAAATTATGTACAAGGAAGACAATCCTTTTTGACAGTAAATATGAATGTTTAATACAAATGGAAATGGGAAATAGTACATCCAAGTTGAAATGATACAACTCAGTGAAAAAAGAAAGCTTGTTATTTTTTTCCCCTTAGAAAATCTGAAATAGTTGATTTTTCTGTTTATAAACATCAAAGCTCCTACACTGATTAAGCACTGGAATAAACGGTCTAGGGAGGTTGTGGAATCTCCATCATTGGAGATTTTTAAGAGCAGGTTAGACAAACACCTGTCAGGGATGGTCTAGATAATACTCAGTCCTGCCACGAGTGCAGGGGTCTGGACTAGAAGACCTCCCGAGGTCCCTTCCAGTCCTATGATTCTATGATATGCTGAAGTTTATATTTACTTACAAACATCCAATTTCTTACTTTTTCATATTAAGATATAAATAAATCAGAGAGTTCAAATGGCAAACCATATAGCACAGATCTTCCTAAACCTGATTAGACATTTCAGAACTGAACCCAAAGATTTACCACATATGTTTTGGTGAAATATCATTTATGCTCATTTAGCTAGAATCTCCTTAAAGGGCGAAGGGGGCGGGAGGTATAGCAAAACCTAAAAAAGATACATTATTTCTTATAAGAAAGAAATATAAAGATTACACATTACATCAAATCTTACAAACTGTATACACAATTTAATATACAACAACAAAGGAATAAATTTACAGAGCTTAACTGATGGAAAAGTTAGGCCAATATTTTAGAATACAAAAATGGTAGCTATTTGCAAATTTTCTTCTTTTCTTCTTCCTTTCCATCCACTCCTAGGAATCTACAGGATGAGACTTACTTCTCATAGCCAAGACCATCCTGCTGTCAATCTCAATCTAGAGGCCAAAAGCATAAATTGGCTTCGAAAGAAACATGCTTTTATAGATCTCTCTATTCTAGGGATATTTTTCAAAAGTTTCTCATTATTGTTAAGAACATTCCACCAATTGCTATGATATTGGGTGCCCTAACATAGATGCTCTACCACCATTTTAACTACAGTGTTTCCTAATCCTGCTTAGACCAAGTGTAACTGACACTCTACTTAAAATGGCATCACCTATACAGGAATTCCTAATATTGCTAAAGTCACTAGGAGACACTTCAAGACAGCTAAAAAATGTGCATACATAAGTTCATGAAGGCTGGAAATTAAAGATCTAGACCTCCTACTGCCTGCTCTTCCAGCATCTCCAAAAGTCTATGAGGATGGCAATACCCAGGCTTGAAAATGTGGCAACGTTAAACAACAGCGATGAAAAATTATAAAAACCTACATATAGTAAATTTACATTTAACAATTTAGCAAACTACCTAAATGAGGAATGTCCATTTCCACTCCATCACTGAACAGTGGTGTTTTCAACCAATAGGCTGTATCCTGTTCCTCTGGGGACACATGGGATCCCTGAAGCATTCCACCAAGACAGCGTCCAATAAGCAGAGCTACTGTTCTCTCTAGATCAACAAGCCATACCCAAGATTGGGCAGGCTGTGGTAAGGGCACTCCAGCAGGATCAATTAGTTCAGTTCCACCTAAAGTATTATAAATAATTAGTCAAATAGATTTAGTTTTCTATTCTGAAAAACAAACTGGTACAAAACTGAATAATCTGACAGAATGTATTGCTTTGGCAAAATCCTACCGAAGAACATATCTATATTGCTGTAGATCCTCAGGCAACTTTTTGGGATATAAATATTTTAGATCTTATCATTCTCCTTGGATATGTCCAAATTACTTACTTTTTCCCCAACCTTCCTTGTATAAAAAAGATGGTTGAAAATACTGCAGCTTTACTATCATCTTTCCATTTATGCACTTTAGAATTTTTGGGTTCGATTCTGGTGAGAGCAGGTACAAAAGCCTTTTTTTAGTTCCGCTAGTAACTGATTACTTTCATAATGGTCTTCCAATTTTGTAACTAATTTCAAAGCAATGAGAAAACTCCTTTTGCCTCTTAGCCATTGTATTCACCTTAACACAGTCCAAAAGATATTCCTCTGTAAATCAGTTTGGGGTGTTTATTGTGAAGACATTTTGAGTGTTTTGGGACAATTTTAAAAAATATATTGTACCCATATGTCATCATCATCTTCACCCCATACATGGCTGAATTTCTTTCCATAAAGCTGTCTGTTGAACTGATTAAAAAATACGATTCCACTGCTTTTAACAACTTTGTCCCATATTCTACTCACTCACGATTTTAAAAATTGCTTTAGTAAAACCTGTGTCACATGTTGCAAATAGCACTTCTCCAAAAAACAGCAAACGTTGTCATAAATAATTTGATTAGGAAATAATTCAACGGCTTGCAAATAACTATAACAACTTCCCTTCCCAAAACCCCTGCCATTTTCCCCTCCATTTTCTATTTTGGAAGGAGCATAAATATTTGAGAGCATTTGTTCAGAAAAAAGTTAGTAGGTAATCTTGTCTATTAAAATTAATTTTATCAAACTCCATACCAGAAAGCATTAATAATATTAATAATTATAATAGTATACTATATAAAAGCACAGGAGGAATAACATTTTACAACAAAAGCAAAACATTTTCATGCATTACAGACTGGATATTCTGGCACTAATCCTACATTCCTTGTGCACCTGAAAGTCTCACTAAAGTCAAAAAGAATTATAGACATGCAGGATCAGGTAATTTGTTTGTAGTGCAAAATACTTAGTTTACAGCAAGGTACATTAATACATTTTAAAGGTTAGAGGGGAAGGGTACTGAGACATTTTGAGATTAAAAGGACACAAAAAACAAAGAGTTTCCAATTTATAGAACATATTTACCTATTTTAATTTTAACTTGCTATTTTCTTCTTTTTTAGATGAAAAATGTTACTTACCATGAAGCGGCCACTGTAATTCCTGATCTTCTAAAAGAGCAGCAGCAGGTAACAGTCTATTAAGGCGATCAAGAGGTGGCAACAGATCTAGCAGATAACTCAATAAAGGCCGGGCCACTGACACGGGCAGTAACAACAATGAGTTAACAATCTGGCACAGCATACTGCCAGCTGCAGATACATAAACTACATCTACAAGGAAGAAAAGGGAGGGGATGTGTGTTTATGTTAAACAAATTACAATGCTTTTTAAATTCAGCAACCAAAAATGTCTTAAAATATTAAATAATTAAATACTGTCCTTTTATATTTAAATGGTTTTGGCAAGAAAAACATCTCAATTGTCCTTAAAAGTTTATTTATTCTATATGATTTCATACTGTGAAGTAAAATGTCCTATGAAAATCACCTTAAAAATGTCTTTCTCAAGCATATTTTATTAACAAGTGTTCATGAGAATAAGATGCATACAAAACCCTAATTTGTAAAGTTTTCAAAATGTACCTGTTTTGGGTTTTTTGTTTAATATACATCCTCTTAAAAAATCATACTTGACTAAAATATTTTTATGAACTTTGGTCAACTATTGTGACCACTACAACAAGCATAACTAAAAGCAATTAGAGATTTAAATATTCTCCTTAACTTTATCTACATGTTTACTTTATGTACAACGTGCTATCAAATGTACCATCCGTTTGACTGCTGCATCTGTGCAATTAGTCAATTTCCCGTTTGATCGGGTTTTGCCCCTCACAGCAACAAGGGACAGAAAAACATTTTAAATGTATTGGAATCTAAGTAAACAAAAATTGTCAAGGAAACTCAGAAGCAGTTGTAGTACCTGAAATTACTTTAAACTTTTTTAATTAGTATATTTCAAGTTTGTGGTACCTCTTTAAGTTTGACCTTTTTAGCAATATATACCTCTTAGTTTTTCCCCAACACTGCCATTCCAAGAACTTTCCTTAAGAAGAGTTGCAGAACGTGAATAGATATCTGAAGCATGAGGCAGTAAAAGCTGGAGGTGTTTGTGTAGCAGTGCCACACTGCTAGAATTCTGGAAACAAGAGAAACTACTTATAACAAAATAATACAAATGTATTTTAGAAGATTTCACCACATATTAGATTGTAACTTTCAAATACACATTATTTGAATCTTATCCTATGTAGATGCTCACACACTGAAGAGGAATAAAGTTATATTTCCAAAAGATATGACCAAAACCCCATGTACCTCATTAACACTGTTGATATGACAATAAGCCAGCAATTGTTTCTGCAGTGAGCACAACAGCTCATGAAGATGAGCAGGCTGGCTGTTTTCAGATGATGACGTCCCAAGTAAAAACTTATCACTATTCTTTTCCAACTCTCCGAAGGCTTGATCCTAATTAGACAAAAGGAATAATCACATATTGTCCATTTTCAAATATTATAATACTCTTAGCATCTTAAAAGAAAAAACTCTTTCACCTCCTAATATTTACGGCTGGGATTTACAAAGGAACCCAAGAAAGTCAATGAGAACCGGGCTCCTTACTCTCTTAGGTTCCTTTGAAAATCTCAGTCTACATAAATTTGGACACACAATCATTGAGATTTTTATAGCAGTCACTGTGACTGCTGTTATACAGTCAAGTATTTCTATTCTAAGGAGGAGATTTTCAAAAGCACAAAGGGACAGACAGGCATTAATGGGAGCTAGACACCACACATCTTTGTGCCTTTGAAAATTTCCCCATGAACCACAATATCCAGAGATATGCAACTGGCCCTTTAAAATTTGTTATGGGCTGACTACTGACACAAAGGTTTAGAAGAAGATGTTAACATGATTAGTATTCTTCACTGTCTAATCTGGAGTAGAAGGGAAGAAAAATATCAGTTCAATTTTCACATAAGAAATCAGAAAGAAAGAAAAAAAAGCTAGCAGAGTTTCAGATACAAAGTTTGGTAGTGATTCTCCTTGAATCTAAACTGCTCTGGGCTTGTCTTAGATGGATAGATAGTGCACAGCAAGCTGGAGTATAAATCTATAGTGCTAGAATTCCATGCACTAATTGTCCATGCAGTAGCAGGATCTACATGGACAGTTAGTGCACAGCACCCTCATTCACTATAGATTTACACCCCATCTTGTCATGTACTAACTCTCTATCAAGACAAGCTCTTTAGGGAAGACCCTTAAAAACATCTGTCCACCCCATAGCCTCAGACATAGGAAGGCTATGAGCCAGAAGGGAAAAGAACTCCAAGAACCTTTCAAGGACTGCCCATCTCTTCTCCCCCACCGCCCTGTGAGTGCTCAGCCTCCTGGTGGGTTTGGGGAGAGGAGCTTCTCAGCTGATAGGCTGCATAGAAGAGTGCAGCGCAAGCCCACCAGCTCAAATAAACCTGGAGTGAGGATTTATGAGCCCTTTTCATCTGCCTGGGGCACCATCCTGCATCTGGGAGCAACTATATATAAACAAAAGTCAAATACAACAATAAGTATAACAACAACAATATTGGACCCTTAGCATTAGGGATAGTAAATTAGCTTGAGTCCTGTTTTAGGGGAGAAATGAGGCTGGTTGCAGGTTCCTGTTGCAGGTCTCTTGAAGAAACATTAAAGGAGGAACATATAGTTATTTTACCCAAACTAAAGAAAATTTTTTTAAAATAACTTGATTATTACTATAAAAAATTAAAGACAAGCCCTAAACATACCGTGTAAAATCCTAAATTTCTTAGCAGAGTCTTCATTAAAATTTCAGCTAGATGAGTATCTGGATGGCTGCTCTGGACACCATATGTTTGATCAGAGAGGTTTCCATAGCCAACACATAGTGAAGAAATTTCTGTTGCATCAGATGGTGAGCTATAACCAAGTAGCGAAGCTACATGGGTATGATCTTGTAAACTCGTCAGAATAATATCCAACTGCATTCTCTAAAGGAAATAATTAGATAGGAACAATTGTTCTTATTAGACAACAAAGTAATGAACTTTAAAAGTCAGAAATTTTTTCCTAATGTTTTAACTATTAAAACACTTGGGTAATGTAACCACCTGCTAATAAAGTTTGATGATTAGTTTTCACTGCAGATTTTCAAAGAGAGGCACTAGACATATATACTGGACTAGATGACAGTCTAAAGCAGGGATGGGCAAACTTTTTGACCTGAGGGCCACATCTGGGTATGGAAATTGTATGGTGGGCCATGAATGCTCACGAAATTGGGGTTTGGGTACAGGAGGGGGTGAGGGCTCTAGCTGGGAGTGCTGAGGCTGGGGTGGGGCCAGACTCTGCTCTCCAGCAGGAGCTCAAGGGCCAGATGAAACCGGCTGGAGGGCTGGATGTGGCCTGTGGACCATAGTTTGCCCGCCCCTGGTCTAAAGATACCTAGGAGAGAGAATTAACTCAATATTCCCATCATTCGGGGACAGAACAGATGCTAGACTAAAAAGTCCTCTCCAACCCAGTCTTCAGAAACTGTGGCTAACAAATTCCCAATGCTCTTTATAATGACTTAGCAAAATGACAGTGTACATGAAGCTCAAGCAGAAAAAAATCAGTAAATTCGTATTATTTATAACACCATGGTAATTGTAAGGTCTAGTTGTTTAAGTGAATGACTACAAACTACAGAAGAGAGCACACAACTTCATGGAAGAAGGTGAAAAAGAAACTTTGAGTCACCATAGCCTATGGTCAACCTTTTCCAACTTTGTATTGTGGTTTCTCTCGTGGTACACAAGGGTTTGGTAAAAGCCAGAATGGGTAAAGGAAATTGTTTTTAAACATTTTTCACTACAACAGTTTGGTATACTGCTCATGTCATACAATTTAGAATGTAAAATCTTCTTTTAGTCTGTAGACCACACTACTTTTGCTAACTGCATAATCAGCGTCAGACAATTTCTGCGCATAACAAACAGTTACATTGTTAAATACCCTAGGCGTCATCTCAGCATGTTGGAAATGGATTTTACAGAGTTTTGTACAATTCTTAATGCATTAATAAATAAGGTATCCATGCAGTATGCCCACCATTTTAGTTTATTCTGTCTGTAACATCCACCTTGTCACAGATTATTCACTTGACTCAGTGCAGCCTTTTGAAAGCCAAAACTGCCCATTAAACTGCCTATATTTAACCCAGCCAAGCTTCACTCATGTAACTGTAGAATATCTTAACTTATACCATGCTTCTATATATCTTTTGACAAATCTCATACTTGATTTTTAATTCCTTTGACCTGAAGGTGAGAATTGCACTAACAAAAGTATACTAATGTGGATGTACTTGAAATCCTTAAACCTATCCCAATGCCGTTGTTCTGAGGTGCTCCACACAGCTGGTCAGTATACATCGTAATCAGTACAAATTAATAGAGGATAAATTAAATTATAAGGAGTAGCGAAAGCTCCAGTCTACTAACCATTATACAAGAGGTAAGGCTAGATGTCACAATGGTGCCTTCCAGACTTATAATCTATAAATCTATGACGATATCAGGGCTCTTAGTTTGTGCTGACCCTAATGTACTATACTTTGAGAAATAATCTTCCAGTTTTGTTAAAATTCATACTCAGAATTCTGACATCATTCTAATACACTACATACTCCATTGTACGCAAGTTTAAAAGCCAGAATTATCCTATGTGAATGGATCCAAATGATAGCTGCCCAATGTTATTTTAAACCTAAGGCTCAAATGCTGAAGACCCATAGCTCCCATCCATTTCAAATCAGGGAAAGGTCTTTTTGTTCTGTGTCTGTAGCATGCCTAACACAATAGGGTCCTGGTCCATTACTAAGGCTCCTAGGCACTATAGTAATATATAAATAAAAACAAATAAATAAAATGTGTGTCTTTAACATCTTCTCTCTTCCCACTTTATGATGGGGTGAACAAGAGGAATGTCTCAACAGGATATTCCCCACTCCTCAAATGAAGCACTGCTAAGTGTAACTCCTCTGCCCAGCAGCGACTCACCAGGACGGTTTTTCTGCTTTCCCACAAGCAACAAAGGAAAGGTATGCAGAGAACCTGGCCTAAAGCACATTCTACTCCAAGATACCACTGTTGCTTATGCTCACTCATTTCATTAATGAACGTACAGGCTCTTTACCACTGGAGTTTGGGTTATAAACATTTTGGAGATGGATAGCCATCCACACACACTGGACAGCTGTGATCTAGGCTCATGGACTATGCAACAGGTAGGGAGTTAAAATGTTTATTCTGTTCTTGATTCTACAGTTGACTTGCTGTATGACACTGGGTAAGTCATCCAACCTTTCTGTTTTGATCTCAGTTGCTCACATTTGTAAAAACAGGGACAGTAATACTTATCTACTTGTGGAAAGTGCTGTAAAATCTATGAATAAAAAGCATTATACAAGTATTCTGATTATTAGTACAGAACCACATGATCTAATTCCAGCATTTCTCCTTATTTTTGAAAAAAGGAACTTAAGGCACTAGCAACATAAGATTTTTAAGTTTACACTATTCAGATTTTTTTAATTAGATTGGCTCTCAACAGTAATTGACCTTCAAAGTGCTCCAGGTGCATCTTCTAATATAGATGTTCACATAATTACTTTCAAAGGGTGACACAAGGCCTTACCTGCCCCTTTGATAAGCTCTCCCATCTATCAGGGCCTTGGGGTAGAAGAGAATGCAGCAATTCCATTCTTTCTCGCAATGGAGGCAGTAGCATAGTTGCACCTACTGACAGCGTCTCAATTACAACCTAACATGAAAGAGATGGGGAGACAACACTTTAGATTTTGAAATATTTTTGTATCAACATAATGGCATTTAAAAATAATTACTATGATTTAAATCAAAGGTATCTAACATATCTAAATAATTTAATTTAGAATAATGTTCATTCTAACAGCTGTAGTCATATAGTGATCTTGTGCTATGGGGAAATGACAATTCAACTTCTAGTGCTCATTAATCCACTGATTGCAGCGGTAGCTTTCTGGAGATAAATTCTAAGAGTTAAGTTCTGTTTAGTTACACTGGGATAAACCATTAGAGCAGAACTTTAGCTATGAGAGCGCAGAATACGGCTGTATGTAATTTGATACCAAAAAACAAGCACACACGGACACACACATACAGCAGTTTAATTTTACTGTAAATTAGGTTAGTGCACTAGCTTTTCTTACTTTCTAAGAGTGTGTGTTCAAACCCTGATTGAGCCCAAATTGATCACAAGTAATAGCAAATTACTTAATTTCTTCCTAGTTCTTTCTAAACACATCAGTAAGCCACCACAAATATTAACATAATTTGGTATGATTAGTAGTCCCTAATAAAGAGAGGCTGGAAGAGCAGTTTTATGTATTTAAGAAGTAGGACAAAATACACACATCCTAACATACTGCATCTTTCACTTGTATCTTTTTAAGCTCTTTAAGCAAAGACTTTATTTTTATCTGTTTACATGGCACCACTCTATAGTAAGGCTGCATTGAAAACTGCACCTAGTGCGGGACTAAAATTCCACCCTATAATTACTTTAGTCTCAAAATTTAACAAGTAACTCAAGAATGATTTTGAACAAAAAATAATATGGAAACAAAAGATTCTAACTTCAGGAGAGGAAAGATTTTGCAAAATGAGCTAGTGCTGAAAATTCAAACCACCTCACTTTTTCAGACTAGTACAACTATAGAAACAGTATCTTGACAAATTCCAAAAATTACACAATAGGACCCATTTAAATTTTACGTAGGGCTATCGATTAATTGCAGTTTTAATCACACTGTTAAACAACAGAATACCAATTGCAATTTATTAAGTATTTTGGATACTTTTCTATATTTTCATATATATGTTTTGTGTAGTGGGGCAGCTGCCCCACTCCCATAGAACAGGGGTTGAAAGCAGCCTTGCAGAGGGCTGTTGCTGGAAAAAAGAATTAAAAGCAGCCAAGCTGGGCTGATTGGCGAAGCAGCCACAGCTGGGGGCCATCAGGCCACAGCTGGCCCTATAAGAGGGCTGAGGGCCAGAGCTGAGGAGGACTCTCTCTCTAGCTAGCCTTTTGAGAGAGGATGACTTGGCTACCTGGGAGCAAAGCACAGTACCTGAAGTGGAGCAGTGCTGGGGAAGGGCAGAGGGAGCTGGGGAGCTCCAGCCTAGCAAAGCCCCAGACTACAGGCATAGTTAAGGGTTCACAACGAGATACTGGGGCTGCACAGAGGCAGCCCAGAGAAAGGCAGAGGCAGCTGGTCCAACTCCCCTTGCCAATGATGAGTGGTTTATAGACTGCAGTCTGTCCCAGGGAGCGGGGGCTAGATGGTGACTGGCAGTAGCCACTGAAGCAAGATGGGGATAGAAGGTTAGAGGTTCCCCTGGATAGGGAGATGCAGAGTGTAGATTAGTGCCAGGGGAGAACCCTGACACAGAGGGGCACCGGGGTCTGGGAGGGACACGGGGGCCAGTGGCAGGCAAGACACTGGCCTGCAGAGGGCGCTCAGCGCTGGAAGAGCTAATTCCCTGGACGGCCAGCAGAAGGTGCCGCACCGGTTAGTCTTCACCCCGCCACAATTGTATTCTGTGTTGTAACTGAAATCAAAGTGTATACTTTTTATTACAAAAATTTGCACTGCAAAAATGGTAAAATAGTGATTTTTCAACTCACCTCATACAAGTACTGTAGTGCAATCTCTTTGTAGTGAAAGCACAACTTACAAACTGTAGATTTTTTTGTTACATAATTGCACTTGAAACAAAACAATGTAGAACTTCAGAGCCTACAAATCCACCCAGTCCTATTTCTTGTTCAGCCAATTGTTAAGACAAACAAGTTTGTTTACATTTATAGGAGATAATGCTGCCCTCTTCTTATTTACAATGTCACCAGAAAGTGAGAACAGGCATTTTCATGGCACTTTTGTAGCCGGCATTGAAAGGTATTTACATGCCAGATATGCTAAACATTCGTGTGGCCCTTCATGGTTCAGCCACCATTCCAGAGGATGTGCTTCCATGCTGATGATGCTCGTTAAAAATATAACGCGTTATTTGTGATTGAACTTCTTGGGGGGGGGAATTGTATGTCCCCTGCTCCGTTTTACCTGCATTCAGCCATATATTTCAAATTACAGCAGTCTTGGATAATGACATGAATCTTTAGCGCACCTGGCACATAAATATATTGCGATGCCAGTTACAACACTGCCATGAGAACCCCTGGTCTCACTTTCAGGTAACACTATAACCAGAAGTGAGCAGCATTATCTCCTGCAAATGTAAACAAACTTGTTTGTCTGAGCGATTGGCTGAACAAGAAGTTGGACTGAGTGGACTTGCATGTCTAAACTTTTACATAGTTTTATTTTTGAATGCAGGGTTTTTTTGTACATAATTCTACATTTGTAAGTTGAACATGATAAAGAGACTGCACTACAGTACTTGTACAAAATGAACTGAAAAATACTATTTCTTTTGTTTTTTACAATGCAAATACCAGTAATCAAAAAGAAATATAAAGTGAACACTGTACACTTTGTAATTCAGTGTTTCTCAAACAGGGGTCACCGCTTGTGTAGGGAAAGCCCCTGGCAGGCTGGTCTGCGTTGTTTACCTGTCCCGTCTGCATGTCCGGCCGATCGCGGCTCTCATTGGCCGCGGATCGCTGCTCTGGGCCAATGGGAGCTGCTGGAAGTGGCGGCCAGTAAGTCCCTCGGCCTGTGCTGCTTCCAGCAGCTCCCATTGGCCCAGAGCAGCAATCCACGGCCCGTGGGAGCCGCAATTGGCCAGCCCTGCGGATGGGGCGGGTAAACAACCGGTCCAGGCCACCAGGGGCTTTCCCTACACAAGCGGCGACCCCTGTTTGCGAAATCCTTTGTAATTGAAATCAATATATTTGAAAATGTAGAAAACATTCAAAAATATTTAAATAAATGATATTCTATTATTGTTTAATCGCAATTAATATTTTTAATCTCAAGATTAGTCTAAAAAAATGTTATCGCTTGACAGCTTTAATTATATGCTAAAAAATACAGTTATGCCATGGTTGGTAATCAGTCTCTCACCAGAAGCACATGATACTGCCCCTGCTCAACACTGGTTGCCTATTGATTTCCAGAAAGAATGTAGTAATAATACAATTATCTTTGTTAAAAGAGTTTTGACCTATAAAGCCCTAAGTAACTTGGACCTACTTACAAAGGACAGGAGAGAGAGCCTCTCTCCCCAGTGCCATACTGCCACTATTGGCAACCATCTGAGGTGCTCAATCTGAACCCTTTTGATTTAAGAGAGGATTGGAGATTGAGCACTCTGAAGGGCCCTCAGCTTTGGAACTTATTCCAACCTTTGAACCAGAATAACCCAGATGTCCATTTTCAGGGCAAAGTGCAAGGTCTATCTATTTACTTGGGCATTTGGGGAGATGGTTATGATTTCATGGGGAACGAGACTTTTTTTTTTGTTAGGGGATGCTGGTGGGTTAGCTGTCAGTTGTAGTTAGTTTTTTTTGTTTTGTTTTTTTTAATGTTATCATATGCACCGGGAACAAAAAATAGGCAGCTTTTGAATATTCTATTAGAATGTTACACCTATAAATAAATAAAACGAATGAAAATATGGCAGCTAAGATCAGCAGAGTCATGCAAGGTAACAGCACCTTAGCCTAATTATTAAGGGTGCCAGAGAGGATGATTTCTCAATGAAGGACCTTCAACTATGAAGTTTCCTTCCCCACAGAAGGACCACATCCTTAAATGAACTCTGTACAGCGGTCAACACAACCACAGCTCATTTCAGGATTAGGGCCTAACACTAAGATAACTATCTATTAAAAGTAGGGCTGTCAAGCGATTTTAAAAAAAAATCGTGATTAATCGCACTATTAAACAACAATAGAATACTTTTTATTTTAAATATTTTTGGACGTTTACAACATTTTCAAAAATTAATTTCAATTACAACACAGAATACAAAGAGTACAGTGCTCACTTTGTATTTTTATGACAAATATTTGCACTGTAAAAAAATAATTTTCATTTCCTCATACAAGTACTGTAGTGCAATCTCTTTATCATGAAAGTTGAACTCACAAATGTAAATTATGTATAAAAAATAACTGCATTATTCACCATCAACAACTGTTATCAAACTGGCTCAATTTACAACTCAAAACTGGATTTTTATCAGTAAATCAAATATTGCTAGTACTAAGGTGTCATTTTTACAGAATATCTTTTCTGATCATAATCATATATCAAAGAGAATTGGATGTAAATTAAATAAAATTACTTACTTCCTGTATTTCATCTGGGACAGAGGAGTCCATCAACCTAAACAGCAAATTCCGAAGTGGGCCTGCCTGCCTTCCAAGAATGCTAGTAGCTACTCCGCCAGCTAACGCAAGAGCAAGATGATTAGAAAGCAACTTCAGGCACAACTTCAGGAAACTGTGATGTTCTCTGCAAAACAAAATGTTGTTGTTAATCTTGCCTGTAAATCAGCTTTGACAATACCAAGTTTAGGTCCCATGGGGAAACAGGATCTTATACATGAGGATATAATCTTTCCAGGCCTCTCAAAAAACTTACTGACATTCTATTATAAAAGACAGATTGGTTATCCACCTGAGGGTGGGAGGCCAAGATAGCTACTAGGCGGACCTTTATCGAGCTAATGGCCAAACCTTGCTGTTTTAGGCACAAAAGATAGACAAGATATCCTGGATTGAAGAAAGCATCAGCAAAACTGTAGAATCAAACCAACCAGAGAAACATTTCCACTTCGAGAGGCCAGTAGTCTTAGTAGATAGTATTCTACTACTCAACAGCACATCTTGAACCTCTTTTGAACACAACTACTCCCTAGAATCTAACTATGGAGCATCCATGCTGCTAGATGGAGTATCTTGCAGGTTTGGATGGCGCAAGCGACTAGAGTTTTGAGAAATTAGATCCAGGTCCAATGGAAGTGGTATCAGCTTTCACCAAAAGGGACAGGAGGTTGCTCGAGCAGGGTAACAGGAAAGCATCTATCAGGGAACCCAGACTGATCCTGTAGAGAACAAAATGGCTGGCATTTCCTGTTGTATCTCATTGCAAACTAGTCTACCTGGGGAGCCCCCTAGAGCTGGAAAATGAACCTGGCTACATCTGGAAGAAGGGACCACTCATGGTGACTCGTAAATGACCTGCTTAGATAATCTGCCAACGCATTTTATACTCTGAGAAGGTAATAGACTTTGAGATCAATCGTGCTGGCAATGCAAAAGTCTCATACACAAACTGCATCTTGGCAGAACAGGTATGAGCGGGCCCCTTCTTTTCTGTAGTAACAGAACATTGTTGCTGCGTTGTCTGTGAGAGTGAGCAGGCATCTTCCCTTGATATGGCGTAGAAAACCTGACATGCCAGCAAGATAGCTGCCACCCCCCTGACATTTATGTGAAGAGTCAGGTCCTTTCTGAACCATAACCCCTGTTAGTGAAGGAAACCCAGACAAGCCCCATAACCTACAGCAGATACATCCATCCATGGTTGACGAGGGACAAATGGAACTCCTATGCAGATGTTAGCAGGGTTCGTCCACCAATCTACAGAGTCTAAAATGTGAGGGGGGCCCTTGACCACAGTTTTCAGATGATGACAGTACAGCAAAAATACTGAGGCCAGGCAACCTTGTAGAGTCCTCAGATGCAATCTGGCATACCAGACTATATATGTGCAAGAGGCTGTTTGTCCCAGACACCTCATACAATTCCATACAGTTGTGATTGGGTAAGTCTTGAGATCTAAAATGATGGATTGAGTTGTCTGAATCCATGTCTCTGGAAGGAAAAAAATGGTTACCTACCTTTCTGTAACTATTGTTCTTTGAGATATAGACTCATAGACTCATAGGTCAGAAGGGACCAATATGATCATCTAGTCTGACCTCCTGCACAAGGCAGGCCACAGAACCCTACCCATCCACTTTTATAACAACCCCTAACCCATGACTGAGTTATTGAA
>NC_133777.1:51558507-51633013 GCF_003597395.2 Chelonoidis abingdonii | reverse complement strand
CAAGGCAAGAACCAGAAGCCAGAATAGGAAGGGGCAGGGGTCTGCCAGCAACCCAGTGTTGTTGGTGCCTGTGGTGGGTTGAGGCGTGGACTGCAGCACAGAGTTGGAAAGCATGAGAGACAGAGGCAGCAAGTAGAGACACACTGAGGAATGACCGGAATGCGGTAGCCTGTGGCATGTACATGGCCTGGAGGAGGCACCTGTAGGGGAAGGGTTTGCGTGCATGGAAAGTGCCGCCTGAGATGAGGCTGTCTGGAAGAAAAGATAAGAGGACTGGAGATCAAGTGGAAACTCTGGCTGAAGTTAGAAGGGGTTTGAAGCAGAATGAGGAACACAGACATAATGAGCACAGGGGATAAGCTCAGACGAAAGCAGATGGAAGCAGACACAAAGAATTCTGAAGAGGGGCTTGTGGTGAAGGAAAGTGGACAGTGGAAGCATGTGAATAGGAGAACCAAGCGAGGAAAAAGACGGCGAGCGACGAAAATAGAACTCAGGAACAGGTTTGACCTGAGTGGAAAATGAAGATGGAGCACAGCAGGTTTGCGCTGGGTTTTAGGAAAGGGGTTTGGTCGCTGAAGGAAGAGAGGGCAAGGAAAAGAGACGAGCACTAGTCCGTAGAAAGGAGGGGAGGAGCAATGGAGGCGGCACCAAGTATGAGCCCTAGAGATTGCAAGGGCGAATGACGAATCGAGAGGCTGGGGCCAAGCTGGTGTGGGATAGGACTGGAAGAAATCACACGTCACAGGAAAAGGCAAGTCTACGTGATTGTAGACTCTTAACCAGAGAGAATAGACAAGCCTGTAACTAGACCTGATCGGAGAACAGAAGTGTGCTGTCTGCCAGGGGCTAAGATACAGGATGATGGACCTGAGGCTGAAAAGGATCCGATGCGGGAAAGAATCCGTGATTGTCCCTTCATGTGGAAACGAATGATACGCTAGTTACTCGCTGGACTATATTCAAGGAGGATATGCCAGACTGGGGAAGACGCCAAAGAAATCAGGCTCAGTGATCTTCAGTGGGATTCGCCGGTCCAAGCGGGCGACGAAGGAGCGACAAAGAGTATGACGATAACAGATGTCAGGCAGTGGTGCTATAAGGAGGGTAGGCCCTCTTTGGATGTACGGTCAATTGGGAAGCGTTACGGACAGACGACTGTTCCGCTCAGGATGGACTTCAGCTAAGTAAGAGGGAAATAGACCTTCTAGGAATGGGAGGCTCGCCACCCTCATTAAGAGAGCTTATTAAACTAGAAGTTGGGGAGATGGTTGGGAGAATGTCAGGAAGATCTCCACGCCCGGAATTTAAACTTGTCCTGGACTAGGGAAGTAAACAATAGTGAAGGGGATACCGCTTGGGACCAAAGATTGACGCCAAGGAGGAAAGCAGAGTAAGGAAACTAACTAACGGGTGAGGTGGTGGTAGAGAGTCTGTTGCATGAATGGGGGAAAGAATGTCACTGACAGCCAAACGCCAAAAAATTAGAAATGTCTGTACAACTAAGCGGACCTGAGTAACAAATGGAGGAACGGAGCCTACTGGTGCAGGAAAGTGAACCGGATATTAATAGGGAATAACAGAACCTGGTGGAATAGTACTCATACTGAGTAAGGTATTGAAGGCTATGTGCTGTTTAGAAAAGCAGGAGAAAGGCAAGTGGTGGAAGTAGCCTTGTACATCAATGATGAGATTAACTGTAATGTAAATAATAGAAGTGATGGAATGGTAAGACAGAGCCTATCTGGGCCCAAAAAATCATCACTGGGTAAAAAGCACTAGAGCTCCCCTAGATAGTGCTTGGGGTGTGCTACAGACCGCCGGATCTGATTTGGATATGGATTAGAGAAACTCTTAATGTCTTTACGAAGTACCACACAAGGGGAAATGTGTGATTAGGGAGACTTCAACTTCCAGGATATAGACTGGAGGACGAGTGCTTGCAGAATAATAGGGTCAGATTTTTCTGGATGTTGATAGCGGATGGATTTCTTCATCAAGTAGTTTGAGTACCATACGAGAGGGGATGCATTTTAGATTTGGTTTTGGTGAGGCAGTGAAGGATCGCGTGAGAATGGTGGTAGGGGAATAACCTTGGTTCGAGTGATCATGAACTGATTCAGTTCAACTAGATGGAAGGATAAACAAACGTAGATCTGGGAATTAGGGTTTTCGACGTTTTTAGGGCTAATTAAAAGAAGTTAAGGAAATTAGTTAGGGAAGTGGATTGGACGTGAGAACTTGTGGATTTAAAGCGGAGGAAGCCTGGAATACCTTTAAGTCGCAGCTGCGGAAACGGTCGAAAAGCCTGCATCCCAAGAAAGGGGAAAAAAACCATGGGCAGGAAAGTTGTAGGCCAAGCTGGTATGAGTAAGCAAACTCAGAGAGGGGATAGAAAGCCAGAAAGCTTACAGGGAGTGGAAGAAGAAGGCGGGAATAGCAAGGGAAGCCTACCTGTAGTGAGGTCAAGAACATGTAGGGATAAAGTGAAAGGAAAGGCTAAAAGCCGCAATAGAACTGACCTCGCAAAAGGGAATCAAAACCAATATAAAAGGTTCTACAGCCACCATACAATAAGAAGAAAACAAAGAAAGAAGAAGTGAGGGCCTCTTGTATACTAACTGAGGATGGAACGGAGGTAAGGATAACCTAGCATGGCCAATATCTATAAGTACTTTGCCTCAGTTTTTTAGTAAGACTAAGTGAGGAGTTAGGGATGATGGAGGGATGATAAACGGGAATGTGGAGTATGGAGTGATATTACCAGCATCTGAGGTAGAAGGCCCAACTTAACACCTTAATGGGACAAAATCGGAAGGCCCGGACATATCTCCATCCGAGGATATTAAAGGACTGGCGCGTGAAATTGCGAGCCGTTTAGCCGAGAAATTTTTAAGCCAATCGATAAACTCAGGGGTTGTACCGTACGACTGGAGAAGGCTATACGTAGTTCCTATTTTTCTTATAAAGAAACGGGAATGAGTCTCCCCTGTAACCTCCCCCTGGAAACTCCCACTGAAACTCCCCTGTTAGCAGCTCTGTGTGCTGGCTCCTGTGCCGCTGCAGCTGTCTGTGCCGCTGCCTGAGTGCCTGGCTCCTTATATAGGACCCCTAATCAGATATGCTGAACAAGTCCATTCCACTGTAGGTCTGTGCATGCCTCATTCACAGCTGTCAAATATTCTTCCGTTAGCAGTTCCCATCAGGGCAGTGCGAGGGCCCTCTGGTGCCTTGTGCCACTACACGCATGCATAAAGGGGCACGCTGCCCCCAACCTTCCTCAGTTCCTTCATACCAGAAAGACTCTAATAAAGAGGGGAAGGCAGGCAGGTAGGTTGTGGAATGAACATGTGCAACATCTTGAACAGTTATAGAAAACCGGTTTTGCTTCTTCAAGTAACTGCACATGTCCATTCTACTGCAGGTGACTCACAAGCAGTTTAAACTGGTGGTGGGCTCGGTCTATTTAAACAAGGATTAAAGAACAACTCGTACGAACCTGGCATCCTCTCTGGATTGATGAGATATGGCATAGTGAGAGGCAAATGCATGGAGCAAAGACAAGATAGCTGCCTTACAAATATCCAGAATGGGAATCCTAACCTGCAACCTGGTTGAGTGAGCCATCACGCTACTCAGAGGTGTGACGTCAGCCAATTGGTAAGATAAACGAATGTAGTCAGAGATCCAGGCGAAGATCCTCCAAGCTGAGACTGATTGGCCCTTTAACTCTATCTGAAATGGTGAAAAGTTGAGCCGAAGCCCTGAAAGACCTAATCCAGTCTTGGTAAAAGGTCAAAGCTCTTCTAACATCAAAAGAATGAAGCATTTCTTTTCCTTTACAGGACTGAGACTTTGGAAAGAATGTTGGTTAAATAAATCTCTTGATTTAAATTCAATTTGGAGACCACTTTAGACAGGAATTTAGGGTGAAGCCAACATAAAGCCTTGTCCCTAAAGGAAGTTGTATAGGAAGGCTCGGATACCAAAGCTCATGGCCAAGGTTAGGGCAACGTGGAAAGCTACTTTCACTGACGAGTAACAAGAACAAGTTGCTAGCAGCTCAAAGGGGTGGGAGACATCAACTTTGCTAGTACTAAAAACTTAAGCGCAGCTATGAAATATGATAACAAACCTATAGGTATAATATGAACAAATCCTTCAGAAATATGATGGACGTGGGGTTTGACAAAAATTGATCTGTTAAATAGAAAGCTGATACCACTCCTAGATGGACTCTAATCAAACTAAGAGCCAATCCTTTAAAGATAGTCCAAGACATGGCTAATCAGAGCTTGAGCTGGTGGAATGCCTCTCTGTAGGGACCAGATATAAAATCTCTTCCATTTAGCAAAGTAAGAAGACTTAATGAAGGCTTTCTGCTATTCAGTAGGACTTCCTGTATCCTGCTGTTCCAAAGCTGTCAGCCACAAAGAATCAACACAATCATAGAGAGCTTGAAACCTGAGATGAAGAAAGAGACCATTGTGCTGGGAGATAAAATACATCTCTCTCAGGTACAACAGTTGAGATCTGACTGATAATGCTAACAGGGTTGAAAACCAATGTTGACTGGGCTATTAGAACAAAGGGAGCAGAATCTGCTTAACTTTGGATAAGACTTTGGGGAAGAGCGGACCTGGAGGGAAGGCACAGCAGTACTATCAATCAGGCTGGGGGAAAGCATGTGTCAGCGAATCAGGGCTGATGCCCCACTCAAGAAAAAAAAAAAAAAAAGACATTTTTTCTTTTATTTTGTTGCAAATACATCCACTTTGGGAGTTCCCCACCACTGGAATATGGATCTGGAAATGTCCAGTCAGAGAGATGACTTGTGGTGGCCTGTGAATAACCTGTTCAAGTGGTCTGCCAGAGTGTTTTGAACTCCTGGAAGGTAAGGCACTTTCAGGTTGATGGAACTGATGATGCAAAACTTCCATAGGAGGATTGCGTCCCAGCATAATTTTGTGGATCAGGCCCCTCCTTGTTTGTTTACACAAAACACAGTTGCTGTGTTGTCCATAAGCACCAATAAGCTCCATTCCCTGATGTGTGGAAGGAATGCCATGCAAGCTAGACGGATGGCACTGAGCTCCCCAACATTTGTATGGAGTCAGATCCCACGGAGACCAACACTCCTGACTCTGAAGGCAACCTAAGCGAGCTCTCCAACCTAGATTCAAAGTGTCTGTTACTAGGGTGAGAGTCTCTTGTGGAGGGGCAAAAGGAACCCTCTCACAAACATCAGCAGAATTTATCCACCAGTCTAGAGAGGATAAGACCCGTAGGGGTACTTGAACCACCATGCCTGCATGATGACAGGCTGGTGAATACACTGAGGCTATCCAACCCTGTAAACGTCTGAGGTGCAGTCTGGTATGCTGTATCTTGTAAGTCCATGCTGCCACGTGACCTAGAAGTTTGAGGCAGTTCCAAACTTTGATGATAGGATGCACCTTTAGACCTAGAGCAATAAGACACATAGCTTGGAACCTCCACTATGGTAGGAAAGCCCTGGTTTTTGTAGAGTCCAGGACTGCCACAATGGATTCTTTTCTTTGTACAATGCCATTGATTAGTAGCCCCAGTACATCAAAAGTAGATTGAATACTGGCTATGCTAGAAAGCACCTGAGATCTGGACTGGGCTCTTACTTGCCAGTCATCCAGGTAAGGAAATACACAGACTCCTAGCAGTCAGGGTGATGGTGATGGCAGAAGCCATGGTCCTAGGAGCCGAGTCAGCTGCATCCAAATTGGCCTGGAGTGAAGTTCTTCCCATCAACTTCCCTTTATCTACTTACGAAAGGAACTTCTGCTTAATCTCCTCAGGCAACTTGTTCTTAAATTTTTAGAATATCACAGATCTTAGTCATATCACCCTCAAAAAGACTGTTGGCTGGTGATTCTAAGCTATAACTCTGCCATAGAATAAATTTTTCTCAACAAGTCCAGCTTTTTTGCATCCCTTGACTTAGGGGTGGATGCCTGACTCCCCTAGCACTCCCTCTCATTGGCAGCCAAGACAACCAGTCACCCTGGAGGGGCGTGGGAATAAAAATGCTCAAAACTCTAGGTGGGCACAATACCTACACTCCACTAGCTTTGCTGTGGGAGGGAGGAGAGTTTGCCAGAGAGTCTTGTTAGGTTCTAAAATTGCTTCATTAATTGGCAGAGCCACCTGAGATGGAGGCATTGACAAGGCAGAGAGAAGATTCCCTAACTGCCTCCACCTAAATATCTATGGCCAAAGGCCCCTTTTTTTAAGAGCTCCTGGTGAGCCTCACAGTCATCAGGAAGGGGCAAAAACATCCCCAAGGAAACTGCTTCATCTGGAGAGTAGGTCGAAGCTAGCACAGGTTGAGGCTGTGCCTCCTTTGTTAGCTGTCCTGACAGATGCTCCATAACACCTTCTTCCTGCTCAGTACAGACCCAGTACCAGGATCAGGAGGGGATTCATAGACTCTAGGACTGGAAGGGACCTCGAGAGGCCATCGAGTCCAGTCCCCTGCCCTCATGGCAGGACCAAATACTGTCTAGACCATCCCTGATAGACATTTATCTAACTTACTCTTAAATATCTGCAGAGATGGAGATTCCACAACATCCTAGCAATTTTATCCGTGTTACTCCCTGACAGTTAGGAACTTTTCCTAATTCCAACCTAAATCTCCCTTCTGCAAGTTAAGTTATGCTTCTTTGGTTCTATCATTAGGGCTAGGTGACAAGTTTCTCCTCCTCCTTTATGACACCCTTTCTAGATACCTGACCTGCTCATATGTTCTCTTCTCAGTCTTCTTTCTTTTTCCCAAACTAAAACAACCCAATTCCTTTCAGCCTTCCTTCATAGCTCATGTTCTCAAGACCTTTGTCATTTCTTGTTGCTCTTCTCTGGTACCTCTCCAATTTCTCCCCTCATCTTTCTTGAAATGCGGTTGCAGAAAGCTGGAGCATGTAACTCCAGATTGAAGGCCTAACCCGCCGCAGAGATCAGAAGCGCTGAAGAATGACTTCTCGTGTCTTGTTTACAACGACACTTGTAATAATGCTCGCCAGAATTTCGGACGTGTTGTTTTGCTTTTTTTTATCGGCCCATGCACAGTTGCACCTGTTTGGACTGCTATTTTAGGTTTGTGGTCTCACTGCTTGACCCCTAGATTCTCTATCTTGCCGATACTCCTTCCCATAGACAGGTCTCTTCCCATTCTGGGTGTATGTGTGAAAGCTATGTTCCTTCTAAGTGGAGCACTTTGCATTTGTCTTTATTGACTTCATCCGGTTTACCTCAGACCTTTCTCCAATTTTGTCAGATCCACTTTGAATTTGCCCTGTCTCCAAAGCGTTGCAATCCCTTCCCAGTTTGTATATCATCGCAAACTTAATAGGTTACTTTCTATGTCAAAATTAAGTAGTTTGATGAGGTATTGAACAGAGCCGGTCCCAACGACCCTGCGGAACCCACTTGTTATACCCTTTCAGCAGGGATTGGGGCCATTAATAATACTCTCTGAGTTACGGTTTTCCAGCCAGTTTGCACTTCACCTTATTAGGAGCCCATCTAAATGTATTTGCCTTAGTTTATCGATAAGATAACATGCGGCCCATATCAAATGCTTACTAAGTCTAGTATACGACATTCCACCCGTTCTCCTATCCACAAGGCTCCTTTCTTCAAGAAAGCGATCAGATTGGTTTGACATGATTGTTCTTTACAAATCCAATGGCTTGGTATTCCTATTCCCTTACCACCTTCCAAGGTTTGCAGATGATTTCTTAATTACTTTCTTCCATTATCTTCCCTGGCAAGAAGTTAACTAACGGTTGTGTTTTCCCTGGGTTGTTTTTATTTCCCTTTTTATAGATGGGCACTATATTTGCCCTTTTCCAGTCTTCTGGAATCTCTCCCGTCTCCCATGACTTTCCAAAGATAATAGCTAGAGGCTCAGATACCTCCTCTATTAACTCCTTGAGTATTCTAGGATGCATTGATCATCAGGATCAATGAGTTGATTTCCCACATCTACCTGAAGAAACTGAATGTGAATGACACAGGGAGGATTCGGAAGGGGAAGGAAACCCCAACCCACAAATTCCAGAAAGACCAGTGAAAGGGCGCTGGACCCCAATGTCTGACAGGCCACATGTCCATATCAGCACCAGTCTCAGAGTCTTCCAAGTACCCCAGGTGGTAAGGTCTAGGAGAAGAGTGGCAAGACACACTTTGCACCTGGGAAACATAAGAGCCAACCACCAAGTCAGAAGAGTTACTTTCTCCTGACCAATCCAGTCAGCATTGGGAACTGGTGCCAGAAGTCTGGGGAAAAGCGAAGACAAGACATTATTGCTGGTTTACATCTCTACAGTACCAAAGAATAAGAGCTCCAGAATGCAGAAGACTGACTTGATGCTGGGCACTACACTGAGGAAGCTGAAGTCAAGCAGTTTACCGCTACAGAAGGAGTAATCTCCTGCACTGGGGAGACCGGCAGCAATAAGCTCAGCAACCCTTTTGCAGCTTGAGGGTGCAGATGGTACTAGGACAATCTCTGACTGGTGCACAAGATATGTAGATAATGCTAGAGCTGATGAAGATGCTGCTTTGGACCCTAGACTTGATGGTGCAAGCCCAACACCACAATCAACAGTGCCGACCCAGCTGATGGATGAGTTGAGGAGTGCTTTGATTTTAACTACACTCTATTCAACACTCTGTTCCCTTTCTTGGACGACTGAGGGACCAGAGATCTGCCTCTCCCAGCAGCGTCCTTGGAAGCCTTCTACTCTTTCCTCGGCACTGGTGATGGGAGAGCAGTGCCGGGACTCAGTCAGCATCAGAGGTGCATATCTCACAGATGCTGAACTTTTCAGTACCATCTCTGACTGAGAAGGCACTGAAGGTGGCCTCAGAGCAGACTCCACGAAAAAACTTCTGCCAAGCTTCTCCATCTTTCTTAAGCTTCAAGTCCTTGCAGATCTGGCACTGATCCCTAATATAAGACTCATCCTAGTACTTCAAACTAGAGTACAAGTTGCTACAGGCATGGACTTACAGCACTACAGACAGGTCTTGAATCCCAATGCATCCCTTGGTACTGATAATGGAAACCCAAACTTGACAAACTGAGAATAAATTAACTCAACAAATACTAACTAACCCTAATAACTATACAAATATGTAATTACATACAAGAAAAAACAGCAGAGAGCACTTGTTAAAGCAAGGCCAACAGATTAAAACAACTATCACAGGCAGTAAGAAGGAACTGAGGGGAGGCAGAGTGGCTCCTCCCTATATACATGTATGCAGTGGCTTGCTGCTGGAAAAGCCAGATGGGTATCACTGACGGGAAAAAATTTTGACAACAGTCCTTGGGACTGTGCACACCACATTCCACCACATTGAGTGTGCAATCACTCAAAGAAGAGTAGTTTGATTTTTGGTATTGAAAAAAATATTGTATTGCAAATCAAAATATAACTGAAATGCAAAGGCTGTTTAATCCAGGAAACCCAAATCTTTACTATTAAAAACAAAACCATACACCACCATTCAAACATACAAATCTAAACATGCATATCCTTTATAGATACCTTGATGAAGGGAAAGGAAGAGGGGGAATCTCGCTGTTAATTTTATCACAGTACCGCTCAAGAAAGGACCGGAGATGGGAGAAGGTACTTTCTTCAAGGTCTACACAATAAGGTCTGTGCCATGCAACAACTTGTCTGGAATCAAACATAAGAAATGCATGAAATACACTGAAATAAATGCACATGTAAAACATGTAACCATCTGTATAATAAATTAACAAATACAATAAGTTAATATGGTTGTCATGACAAGGATACTGTATCATTGCATTCCTTGGCAGCAGAGACACTTGCTGGGATTGTCTGGGTTTCTCTCACTTAATTCTCTGCCATTGCAGGGACTTCAGACATTGATGCACCTCATCCCCTCCTATTCTCTGCTTGTGCCACATTACAGTTTAGTCTCCTGTGGGATGTAATACTTCAGTCAAAGTTTGGTTGTTGGGTTCAGTGTGTGGATTCTGAATGGTGTTGGTGGCCTGTGATATACAGGAGGTTAGACTAGATGATATGGTGGTTCCTTCTGGCCTAAAACTCTATGACTCTAAGGTTTTGGCTCACAGATAAACCTAACAAAATAGTTTTAACCTGATTGGAGCAGTAAATCTTCCTGATGCTTGTAGATAGTTTCTCTCTTTTCTGTAAATGTCTCTCTGAATCAAACACTGAGCAACTAAAACAAAAGATGTGCTTTTATGGGTACCTTAAATATAGGGACATGGAATTTTTGCAGCTGATTCTTAGAGGAGCTATAAAACATTCTCAAAGCTAGTTTGGCATCATGAAAGTTACTAATTCACTCCAGAAATTTTGACATAATACTGGCACAGTTTGAAAGGATGCAGTCATTTGTTGTTATCTGAAATTAACTAATTTTTGAAAATTCCATTTTCTATTATAGCTCCCTTTAAAACAGAACATTTTGAAAAAAAATTCTGAAATTCTTAAAAAAATTAAGAGTTCCTCTGCTTCTATATTGCTTTTTATCAGGGTCTTCTCCATTAAAGTGCTTCAGCTTCAAGCACGGACAAGGGCTAACAAACAATTTTAAAACTGATTTAGGTCAACCAGAGAAAACACCTACATGGACACACTTATTTTGATGTTAGAATGGCTTATTTCAGTTAACTTAAACCAATTCACAATTACGTTAAACTAAAAAAAGCCTCTCAAACTGAGGGGTGTCTATCCATGGGGTTTGTTTACACAAGACCTTAAGACAATTTTTCCTTGCTAACAGATTATACAGGGAAACAGTGTAACTGACACAAAGTGCTGTCATAGCCATAAAATAAACAAAAAATTGAAAAACAATTATTTTTCAACTTTTCAGTTTTAGTAACCTTAAATGTTCTTTGTCCAATGGTAGGTACAAAGCCTTCGGAGAAAATATTTTTGAATTGACAATATCCCTATCTGTAACAACTGTAACACATAACCCACAATGATAAAAAAAACAAAAAACAGAAAATCTTCAAAGCATTATAAACAGAACTGTTACAATACTGCAATGTACAATCCTGTTAACAAGCACAGAATTTTACCACACATCAGTATATTTTTATAGAATGTAGTATTTTACCTGTCCCTTGGAAGGGCTGTCCAGGCAAGGCTATGCGAAGTGCCAGCTGAAATCTGCTGAATTGCTATTCCATCTAAACCACTTACTTTCTTTGGTTTAGTAATGGGACCAGTGGAATTTCCCTGACCGCACTGTCCCATGGAATTGTTACCCCAAGCATAAACTTCATTATCTAAAGAGACAATCAAAGAAGGAAACAAAATTTGAGGCTCAGAGTCTTTTAATCAAAGACGATTATAAATACCCTATATACCATATTTATTTTACCATGAGAAAGTGCCAAACAATGACTGTCACCAATTGAAGTATCAACTATTCTTGTAGCAGCCAGCTCTTCAATCAGCTTGGGTCTAAGAGCAGTAGCTTCTGAAGAACCACAGCCTAGGCATGCACCACAGCCCCACGCATATACCTAAAAATACAGATGTACATATAAGTTTTCAACACAATATTATTGGTATTTGTCAAGAGACAGAGCTACACAAGATTGTGTGTGTGTAATTACTGCAATTATACCTGTAATTGCACAAGCAAGTTATGTATGTATATTTGTATTTATACACACTGTACAAATCTGGGCTCTGATACATCCATTTATATATAAATTCCTAACTTCTCCTCTATAAATTAATTATACACATTATGCCACAGAAAATTCTTCTGGCTAACAATTCTCCAATACACAACACAAGAACAAATATTTGAGAGATTAAATGACCTCAAACCACCATAATTTCCAAAACCATCACAACATATAAGCTATACAAGATTAATCTCCTGTTTTTAGTCCCAACATTATTTGGTCTAAAACCATCCTCTTGTGGGTAAATTTAATACCAAATTCCTTCCCATTAGAAGGCTTAAATTTCATTTAATCACACCTCACAATACCTTTACAAACAAATCAAAACAAATACTAGAAGAGTTGTAATTACATGCCAAGTAACTGGGGTAGAAAGAGATTTTAGTAAGGGCCTTGGACAAACATGGCTGTTGAAATTTAGCAAACAATGCAGCAATCAAAATTTTTCTGAAATTTAAGTATAAACCTTAAATTATTTTATTTGGTTATCAAGTCCTTTAGACCCCAAACCTTTTCTTTACAATCTGACATGGACAGAAACAGACTGCTGAATCCGGGCTCATGTGCATATATGGCTTTATATAAACAATGTATTCAAACCTATTACTATATATGCTGTAATGTTCATTAAGACTATGAAATATTCTATAAAATAGCTCCACATTTCTGTATTATCCTTTAAAAGAGAACACTTGCAAGACTGGGCCCTTGGTGTTTTGCATTTATAATATAGAAAAGTATACTAAATAAACAGATAGAAATTATAAACTGTAGTTCTAGTCTGTAAAGATAAACATACATTCTTTCTCTGTGTATATCATAATCTTGGGAATTTTTTCCCTATAGACTGAAGAAGTCATGTGGCACTTGAATATTATATTACAGCTATAGTACATTATTGGAAAAGAGGAATAATTGTTATATGACAACTGTGATTATAAGCTATCACATCAGGTACCACTTGTACCAATTTTGAGCTTGAGGAAGGATGACAGCACTGAATGAGTTATTGTGGGATAACTCCTAGATATGCTATTAAAGTTGTGGCCTAGTTAAACCACACCCCTGATATCTTGTGTTTCTTCCAGCTATGTTTGGGACAAATTATACTTCTCTAAATTGTATTTCTCTAAAGAGAGCATCTATGCTAAGTAAAATTTTGCATACCTGTTGTATAACATTTAAGATTTTTTTTGGTTTTAAAGTATCTCAAAGGTGTATATACCTTTTCATAATTTTAACCAAAACAATAGCTATACACATTTAAACAACAAGTCTCAGGCATCTTCTCAAACATTAAGACTGTCATTCAAGTGAAAATATCTTTTTGCCTACCTGCCCTGTTGATGTCAAGGCAAGTGAAGATTGGCTCCCAGCACACACTTTGCGAATAAACATTCCTTGTAAAGCTTCTATAACTTTAGGTTTATATACTCTATTGGTATCCCCATGGCCAAGTTTACCTATCAGACACATAAGGTAATATTAGACTAAAATAAACTGCAGTTATGACAGTTATGTGAAGATTTAACATCCTAATCAAAAGTCTTTTAGATTTCTAAACATTTGCCTCAGTGTTTTGGTAGGGAAGTGTTTGCTTTATTTTTAAATTATTTTATTGCTACTCAGTAGAAGGAAGCATAAAGGTTGTAGTAGATGTTTACTGAACACACACCTAGCATACTAATTGATATTTTTTCACTGGTTTGTTGTTTAGCTCCTCATTTTGTGATCTGTCATTAACATAAGTCTTCTTAAACGTGAACCCTTAGCATGTTTAGTAAAACAAAAATCCAACTGTATTTTTTTCAACTTAAAGGATGGCCTAAAAAGCTTTTCTGAAGTTTTCTAACAGTCCTTCATATGTTAATATGTCTGTTTTTAAGCCCTTCACATAATTTTAAGGTTTTCTGTCTTTTATTCCTTCTTGAAGTTTGTCTTTTGAATTCAGCCCTTTGCCCTCAGCAGTTCATGTAACATCATTTTCTGTGAAAGAGCAGTTGCGACTGGTGTATAAATCCCACACTAGACCTGAAGGAGTTAAACAGCAACCATAGGCCCAAACAACCCAACTCAGTTGCACCTGCAGAGCATGTTTCAGATGGAGGAGGGAGCTTAAAATGAAGTCAGACAGTTCAGAACAGGGCTGAACAGGCAGGGAGAAGGACCTGCCTTGGGAGCTGTTGCAAAGAGGTGCTACAGGAGCTTTCCTCTGGACAAAAGGAGCTTAACTTCTGTGCCCTGAGTGAAGGACGGTCCATACCTTTCTCTTTTACCGGTCCACCACAGACTGCAAAACTTGGATTATAGAGAATGGGTGATAAGGAAATGGTCTAGACAGGGCAGCCTTAAGGCTCTCCCAGGTGCCAGACCCTTGCTAATCCTTGCAGGGCCCTGGATTGGAGCCCAGTGGAGTGAGAGGGTCCAGGCTCCTCTACCAACCCCCTTCTGCATTAAGGAGGGCATGACTCACTAACCAGCACCAACCAGTCATAGCAATAGAAATGGATATGCGTTAATAGGGGTGGCTGAAAATTTTTTGAAGGAACAGTTTTCCATCAAAATTTGCAGTTTCACAAAAATCAAAATGTTTTGTGGAACATGTTCATTTTGATTAAGTTTTCGATAGGAAAAAAGACAATTTTTCATTTCAACATCATCAAAACATTTTCATTCATTTTGTTTTGACTTTATTAAAATAGATGGAAGGATAAACAAAATAGATCTGGGACTAGGGTTTTTGATTTCAAGACCCTAGTCTTGATTTCCTAACTTTAAAGAATTAAGGAAATTAGTTAGGGAAGTGGATTGGACTGAAGAAATTGAAGATCTAAAGGCAGAGGAGGCCTGGAATTACTTCAAGTCAAAGTTGCAGAAACTATCAGAAGCCTGCATCCCAAGAAAGGGGAAAAAATTCATAGGGAGGCATTGTAGACCAAGCTGGATGAGCAAGCATCTCAGAGAGGTGATTAAGAAAAATCAGAAAGCCTACAAAGAGTGGAAGATGGGAGGGATTAGCAAGGAAATCTACCTAATTGAGGTCAGAACACAGAGGGATACAGTGAGAAAGGCCAAAAGCCATGTAGAGTTGGACCTTGCAAAGGGAATTAAAACCAATAGTAAAAGGTTCTATAGCCATATAAATAAGAAGAAAACAAAGAAAGAAGTGGGACCGCTAAACACTGAGGATGGAGTGGAGGTTAAGGATAATCTAGGGATGGCGCTCAAATATTCAGAACAAAATCTGCCTTGCCTCAGTCTTGTAAATGAGTTGCTACATGAGGATGCTTACGGGGATACATGGTAGGATGACAACCCATGGAATCGAGATATGGAGAGCAGATTAATACCATCGTTGATGTATGAACCAACCATATCAGCAATTAAGTAGGCGACTTAAATCTGGGACCCCAGATAATCTTCATCCAAGAATATTAAAGAACTGGCACACATGAAATATTTGCACCAGTCCATGCAGCGAAGATTTTTAATGATTCAGTAAACTCAGGAGGACGGTCTTTACTCGCTACGCTGGGAATTAGAGTCCGTGTCTTCTCTTCATAGGTTCCGGATTGTGTAAGAACAGCTGGAAAGGCATCAACATTAAAGATGCATCCCGAGTGAACTATAGGCCTGTTAGTAAGTTGGACAGGCTCAGTAGTATTGCAGGTCTTGACCAGATAATTTTGAAGTGAGAGAGATAGATTGAGTAAGACGGTAGGTCATGGTAACGGGGAACAACAATATAATCAGACTAGTGGTTTACCGAGGTAAGAGTGCCCACATGCCAGACACAAGCCAGGGCACTCGGTGGTTGGATTGTGTGTTAACCAGATATTTTCTCTTTATATTTGATGTCAATGAGGAGAACACAGAGGTCCCGGTATCTGAGAAGGATTGAAGGGCGTTCGGCATTATTATCAGCCTGTAGAGCTAGTTGAGACCGATTTAGCGAGTATTCTCACAATTTGTTGTGAGGATATTTGAGTGTGTACAATTGGAAAAATGGTGATATAAACAATATGATAATAATTGAAAGATGAATCACCATTCGAATGAATATCAATGAGTGTAGATCACAGATCGAGAGGTCGCTAGATGAAGGTGATAACTTGTCAGTGGTCTGTGAAGTGTATGGAGTTAGGCAGCGGCTTAGTTCCGCTCGAGGATATCAGGTTGCGGAGAACAAGTCTGTATGTCAATTAGCTGTACATATTATCCGCACCTGCGGTGGACACCAGAATAAAGTGGTATAGATCGGGATTGTCGGTGAGTGATAGGTTATGGGCAGGATGACACCAAAGCTTGGGAATCTTGCTAAGGCACAAGAGAGGAGCCAGGCGGAAATGTTCAATGATGTACGGGTGCAGATTCTGGATAGACCATTCGTTGAGCGTTAGAGCTGGGAGAAAGTTTAATTAGTGAAAAGTCAAGGTCTATGCGATTTTATGGGATGGTTAACTATAAGCAAGATTTTGGTTTTATAGTAAGCTGGAGAACACATCAGGATTGAGCGAAGTAACACAAGAGAGAGTTAACGAAGACGTTGGGAGTATTTGGTTTCGATGCGGATAGGATGTACTATGAGCCCGCTTCATGTATGGGAGTGACGGCATGGTTAAAAGAAAAGTCTACTGAGGATATTTGGGAGCATGTCAGACGATGGTATTTTCCAATAAATGGAGATGAAGTGAGTGTTTCGGGAGGTAACGCTGATATTATACAAGGCATTGTGTGTAGATCCTCATCTGAATAATGTGTGTTCGCAGTATGCTTTTGTCTCCCATTGTCTTCAAGAATGGATGTAAGTTCCACACCGCGAGAAAGCCAAGGTACAGAGAAGGGTCTATGCAGAGATTGAATTTTGAGCCTGGAGGGACATGGTTAACTGTCTTATGGGAAGGAGACTCAAAAGTATTTGGCTTTGGGTTCAGACCTTAGCGACGCAAGAGGAAACTAGAAGGGCTAGAGGGAGGATATAATGTAGTTGTGACCTCTGTTATTGAAGATATTATCGAGGATAAAATATGTCGAGGTAAGAGGTATGAGAGAGTTCTTTTAGCTCCAGTTACCAGGAAAGTGTAGGACACTAACGAGACAAATTGGATGCATAAACTGGACACTAGGGAAGGATATGTCAGGACACTGTGAAAATCTAGTATGAAGTGTGCGTGTCAAGTTCCACGAGTAGAGTGATTACCGGTTCTGGAGAGCAATTCTAATGCCAAGGTGGAGGTGAGTGGGGGTGGCAAGTACAATCATGCGGCGCTCAGGACTAGGCCTTTCAAGCTAGGAATAAGTTTATTATGGATCTGGGATGGTAATTGGATGGGCATAGACCTAATTTTTGGCATTATCATATTCGATCTCTGATTATTAGCAGGTACAATAACGCCCAGTGGTCTGTGGATGGGATGTTGGATGGGTGGGATCTGAGTTACTACAGAAGAATTTCTTTTCTGGATGCTGAGTTGCGGAGTCCTTGGCCCACATGCTCAGGGTTTAACTGAATCGGCCATATTTGGGGTCGGGAAGCTGAATTTTCCTTCCAGGGAACGATTGGCAGAGGGCCCTGGAGAATTTTTTCGCCTTCGCTCTGCTGCATGGGGGCACTTACCTGAGTTCCTCTGCAGCCTTGAGATCTTTAAATCCGATTTAGAGCCGACTGTCAATAAGCTCAGATTAGATTCAGGGGTTTTGTCTACAGGAGTGGGTGGGTGTTAGAGCTTCTGTGCGGCCTGCCAATTGTGCAGGAAGTAGACTATGATGATCCATCAGATGGGTCCTTCTGACCCTTAAAGTCTAATAACGTCTAGGACATTATTCAAATGTGTGCTATATTATTATTTGGATTCATTTAAGTATTCTTAATGATATTACTGATATACCAGTTAATCAATGAACATTTTCAGTGGTCTATGCATAGAAAAGTCTTGCCTGATTTCTATCTTCTACAGGAAATTTTTGGTGATTTCTTCTATTTCCACTTCTGGAAGAACTGAACTTACCATACTCGTCCTCTACTCTGCCCGCGCGGTCGATGTGGAAGAAATGTGCAAATACGAAAGGTTCTCCGGAAGGTATCTCCAATCATAAGCTTCTTAGTTATTTAGTCTTACTAACACACGATGAAGTGCTCGGCTATCATGAGAAGACTGGCTATAATCACACTCTTACATATAAGGACACCTTACATTGTCAGGCTAGGAAGTGCAAAGATGAACAGCTTTAATCTATCAAATCACAGCTGAGGCGCTCTAACCAAGACAGTGAGTAAGCACAACAAAGGAGATTTGAGCATTGGGTAAGCAGCCAAAGCACGGAATCGCCTATTTGCACTTCTGGTACTGGTTGAAAGAAAATTCACTGTTCATGACAGAGGAGTAGTAGAGGAATGGTCTAAGTCATCTCTTGTGCACACTTCACTGCGTTTGTCGCGAGTCAGTATGTTGTAGTGACAACAACTTATTACAAATAATATAAAGATTCCAATCTAGAAAGTTTTGACAAAAACAAATAAAATAGAAGTAAGACACTTCATGGCTCAGTAATCTCATAGTTCGAAAATGTGAACAAACTTATTACACTACACTAAATATTTCTTTTCACATTCTGCCAGAAAAGAAACTTTTAGTCACTCTTATTACAAGTCTATGTCTAATATTAAGAATTATTCTTATATTTGTGTGTTGACTCATACTACCATTTTGTCTTAAGAACTACCAAATATAATATAAACGAGTCAAAGTCACGACTGTACTCTGGCGGTGCAATGAATATGCGAAGTGTGTATATCTGACGCTAATAGTGATCACTTCCCATTAGTGTGAATGCATAAAAGATTACTTGAAACTGAAGAGATATCAGAGGGCGGTGAGTTCCGTGTATAGGTCTGGTACTGTAGAAAGGCAGGAATCCCTGTGGCACCTATACGACTAACAGAGGTTTTGGAGCGTGAGCTTTCGTGAGTGAATACCCACTTCGTCAGACGCCAGGTAGTGGAAATTTCCAGGGGCAGGTATATATATGCATAGCAAGCAAGCTAGAGATAACGAGTTTAGTTTCAGTCAGGGGAGAGGTGGTAGCTCCTGCGCTGCGTCATAGCAGTTAGAGGTGTGAATAAGACCAACGGAGAGGAGAAGAACTACGGATTGCGTCGTCATCTGCAAGCCATGTCACAAGTCTTTGTTTATAGTCCAGAGCTGAATGGTGTCACAATTTGCAAATGACTTGGACGCTCAAGCAGTTTTCTCATTAGCAGTATCTGGTCCTGAGAGTTTTTAACTGGCAGGAGATAGCCAACCTTAGGTCTGCTATAAGTGTGCCGGCAAGGTTGTAAGCATGGTCTCTACAAGGTTTTTGTGATTTTGCCTATCAGGGTATCTTAGATTTGTGCCAATTACGGCTTATTCCGTAGTGACTGTCCACGTTGGCCGAATGACATAGCAGAGGCCGTTTGCTGGCAATATTGGATGGGTATATTAACTATCGAGTGAGACCGTTGCGAGTGAATGAACCAGTGATGAGGGGCGATCTGGTTAGGTCCTATGATGGTCGTCGCTGGTGTTAGATTATGTGGGCAGAGTTGGCATCGGGTTTGTTTGCCATGGATTGGTTCCTGAGGGCTGGAAGTTACTAATGGTGCGGCTGTGTCAGTTGCCCGGGGAGAATACGTTTCGCGCTAGGCCAGTGGTTGTCTGTCGTGGACGAGCAGTGGCCTGCCACCCCGACAGTACCCTGTGACACGTGTGGAGATCATATGTCAGGTGGTTGTAGATCCATGATTGAGGACCGGTTGGAGGTGTGGTTTCGAAGCTGGCAGTGTATGTGATGGCAGTCGGAAGTACTGTTTGGTTTGTCGTTTGACAGTTGTTTAGCTTGCAGTAGGAGGCTTCTTGAGCGCGGTAACACGTCTGGCTTCGTTTGAGCTATTTTTCCTATTTCTCTCGGGGGGTATTGTTAGTTTAGAGAGAGCTTGGTGGAGATCTTTGTAGGTGTTGGTCTCTGTCTGGCAGGGTTAGAGCAGATTGCGGGGTTGTATACCGTCACGTGCTTGTGCTAGACAATGGAACGGTCGTTTGTGATGTGTGCCGGGATGGAAGCTGGAGGCATGAAGGTAGGACGTAGCAGGTCGCGTAGGTTTTTCGATATAGTAGAGTTGCTGTTGACATGTTGACGCAGTCGCGTTATTTGGCACCGTGGTGTCTAGAAAGTGGAACTCCCTCGTGGTAGGTTGGATGGGCCAGGCTGAAGGTTGTAAGTTTAGGTAGGGGTGGGAACGTTGTTGAAATCGTGGTGGAATTTTTCTAGAGTCTCCTTCCCATGGGTCCAGATGAAGAAGATGTCATCAATGTAGCGTAGGTAGAGAAGGGGCGTGAGTGGACGAGAGCTGAGGAAGCGTTGTTCCAGGTCAGCCAGGTTGTTCCAGGTCAGGTCAGAGCGTTGTTCTGCGTTGTTCCAGGTCAGGTCAGGTCAGCCAAGCGTTGTTCCAGGTCAGGTCAGAACTGAAGAATGTTACACTAAAATGTATTGGATTTGACGCCCATAATGAAGATTGTGAAATATATCGTAGTTACCCTATATCTTCTAACAAGAAGTTATTCCACCTACAAATCACAGACTAGATTCTGATCTCTCATACACAGGCGCATTGACATGTACAGCAATAAAATAAATAATAGAAAAAACATATGTAGCTTAATTCCAATGTGTTTCAGAAAAAAAATGGGTGAATCTCATAATAAGTATATTACATATATGGAAACTGATGGGCATGTTACTAAATTTCTCTATGCAAGATCACACAGCAACCAGGACTATGACCTCAGAGACCGAGTCCTGTGCTATAATCACTGTACAATGCTACTTCAGTAAGGTCAGGCAAAATCATGCAGGCCTTGTAGGTTTACACATTCCTCACACTAAAAGACAGTGCATTATAATTGAGATTTAAGGTAAAAATCAATACATACAAACGTCATTTTTGTTTTTAAAAATTCTTCATGGACTTGCCTCATCCTATCACATGAACTAAGGTCTCCTCTTACAGCCCTGAACAAGTCCTTCTGCTTAATTACAATCTTCCTTTCTGTACTTCTACACAATTTCACAAGATATTTGCATCTACAAACAACCTTTTACCTCGCCAATCTTCAGTTTTAGCTCCTCCATGGATAACAACTCAGTCCATTTGATGTGCAATAGATTTTTCAAAAATGTAGAAATACTTCATCATATTTCGGATCACAAATGACCCATGCTAACTATTAAAATTTTAGTTTGTACATACCATTATCTCCTCCTCCAAATGACCATACTGTTCTTCCATCTTTGGATAGCGCTATTGTGTGTGAACTGCCACAGGAAACCTCTCCTACATTGCTAATGTCTTTGACTAAAGTTGGAATGTTACGGCTATTGCTGTCACCATGACCTTGGAAAACAAAAATAAATCTATTTTGATATGTTTCTTTCCTCCTGTTTATGAATTCTAAGATCCATTTGCGCATTATAATTACAATACAACTTTGCTAATTCATCACCTTGTAATTGACATAAAAATTATATGTTTCTTCTTACTTTTCAGCAATGATTTAATAGAAAAGTTCTGTAGTAAGGTCTCAAATTACCAACGCTTCATTATTTTTACAAAATGTACTACAGAACTTGCACTAGTGCATTATGAAGCATCATAATTTAGGGAAATTTCTTACCTGTTAATTAGATTTGTGTCACCAAAACTAGGCTAGATGGGGATAACGTACCCTTTCTAATGCTCGGTTGTGGCTAGCCCAAAACGTAGTGGTCTCATAGGGTAAGTGACTTCCCTGAATGTGGACTGTAAAAGTCAGTATATCACAGAAAGCCACTGAACAGAGAACTAGCCAGGATGAGTAGCCTGAAACACTGATCTTTGAGTCAGAACAGCAAATCCAGGAATCTGTTCAGCCCACTTCAGATCCAGGTAAACACTTGAAATCCCAGAGGACTTTGGGACTACAGCATAAACTAAATAGATGCTATGATCTTCCTTATCTGGAGAAAATAGAGCAGTAAGACTGAAATGAGACTGATTTTCTAAAATCTAGCAGCAAAAAGACCTAAGCCTCAGAGCAGCACCTACTGAAAACAGGAACAACTGAAATCTGGTATCCAATAAACCAGAGGTAAGCAACCTATGGCACACATGCCAAAGGCAGCACGTGAGCTGATTTTCCGCGGCACTCACACTGCCCAGGTCCTAGCCACCAGTCCAAGAGGCTCTGCATTTTAATTTAATTTAAATGAAGCTTCTTAAATATTTTAAAAACCTTATTTATTTTACATACAATAATAAATTTAGTTATCTATTATAGCCTTATAGAAAGAGACCTTCTAAAAATATTAAAATATATTACTGGCACGTGAAACCTTAAATTAGAGTGAATAAATGAAGATTCGGCACACCGCTTCTGAAAGGTTGCCGACCCCTGCAATAAACGTTAAAATGTACCAACTGTGTTCTGCTTCTGCCACCTGCTGGGAGGAAAGCTACATTACTCCAGATCTGGTCTGGCACAGGACAAATGAACTTAAATAGTCAAATAAATGAATGAAATATGCTTTAGATGCAGCATACTGGCGTTAATTGTTTTCTCATTTACTATTTTGCAAAGTTTATTAATTCATAACAGATTACTCTTGTCAGTGTGATTTAATGAGGTTCTAGTGGTACTGTTATTTGAGCATCTTTTTCCTGATGATAAAAATGCTCACTGCAATTTTCAAGAACTTATTTGCATATACCGTGAAATTTCAAAAACACAGAAAAGTATGTTTTTCATTTAACAAAATTAACATAGAACACACATTTTAATTTGCTTAACTAGCACACAAATCACCATTAATCCTTCTTAAGATAACTACTGGAGCGCTATTGTTTTAACTTTTAAGAATTAATAGAGGCAGATTTTTATCTCTAATAATTTCTTTACCATAAATAATAGCTACATACAGCGAACCATTAATATTAACAGTTCAACAGAAAAAAATCAGTCACTTGGTTACAGCCTAAATAACTTAATAAAAAGGTAGAAAATTCAAAATCAGACAAATCAAAGGAAAGAGAAAAATGAACACAGTACACTTACCCTCACTCAAGAAACAAGAGAAGTCTTTTCTTCCCTCTCCATTTCCCTCATGAGTATGTATATAATTGGCCCCAACATTTCTAACTTCCCATTAGTCCTTCCTGTATGCAATCCTACCACTTAAGAACCCAAAGTACTTTATGACAAACTTGACCAACATTTTAATTTTAAATTTACAATATTCTACAAACTTTTTTTTAAATTATTATTACTACAGAAGTTGTTGAGGAAGCTAGAGTATTTGAAGTATAGGGGTTTTGTCACCAAGGAAGGCATAGCGGACAGTTTGGAGCACTGGGAAAAACATTTTATTTGAAAACAATCAGACATGAAATAGTTAATTTTGCAAAGTAAATATGAAAACTTCAGAAACCCTAACATACAAGGAAAAAAATCTGAATAAATGTGTAGGCTCATTACTGAACATATGCCCTTTTCAAAAGCGACACGTCATGTCAATTTCATACAAAGAATTTTTAAATTACCTAGTCTTCCAAAGTCTCCTTCACCCCAAGTATACAACTCTCCATCTTCTGTAACAGCAGCACTGTGTCTGTATCCAGCTGACACGCATACAACTACCTGCATTACATGAAAAGAAAAAGAAGTTTCTAAAACTGAAGCTGTTGCAAGTAGTAGAATCATACAGAATTTTGAGTCACTCAAGAACAGGGTTATGAAAGTTTGCCTTTAATAATATTGGACTACATTTGTTTGCCCCCATAAAATATAGCGTGTTCATTAAATTGTTACAAACTGTCTTTTAGTATTTAAAAAACATTTGCAAATGGCAGCGGGGGCAACAAAGACAGAAATCCGAAATTTGGCCACGTGGCCACAACTTTTATTTATCAAGCAAGCTTAAACAAGAGTAATTTAAACTGGATAATGCCTGCACGGCAACCTAGTCTGACAGCAGTAAATGGGAGAAGGGAGGAAAACCCACACTCAGCTGTCAACTGCCCTATTCCCTACAGGTGCAAACCAAGAGATATCATAGGGCAAAGCATGAAAACGCTCACTTCCACCATTGCACCACCTTCTTCTGGATGGACCAATCTGTTTCAGCATCTGGGAACTGTCCAATGAGGGCATTCATTATAAGGGATAAAGTCTGTGGCAAATAGGGTGCACGGAGCCTAAGGCCTGTTCCTTTCCACCCCACTGCCCCCCCACTTGTACAGCAGTTGTAAGAGTGGCTCATCTTAATCATCTCAAGAGAGTCACTCCCTCTTCCTGGGACTCACAGTGACTCTCAGCCAGCCAGTAAAACAGAAGGTTTATTGGACAACAGGAATACAGGTTACAGCAGAGCTTGGAGGCACAACCAGGACCCCTCAATCAAGTCCTTCTGGGAGTTTGGGAAGCTTAGTTCCCAGTTTGGGATTCCCTGAATTCTAACCACCCAGCCCAAAACTGAAACTGAACTAACTCCCTCCAGCCGGCCCCTTCCTTTTGTCCGACTTCCCAGGCAAAGGTGCTGACCCCCTACCCGGCTCAGGTTACAGGCTTACGTCCTCCCCCTCATCTAAAGTCCTCCCCAGCTCTCCCATCCCCCACACAGACAGTCCCTACTGCATCACATTAAAGTTGTATGTATTGCCATTTAATACTGAGAGAGAACTGAGAGCAAGAAACTCCCATGTGCTACTCCTGGCTCTACAACTAATTCCCTCTGTGGCCTTGACAAATCATTCAGCCTCTCTCTCTCTGTTTCTTCATTAGAAAAAATGGGAATAATACAGCATTAATCTACTGCACCGAGGAGTTATAAGGATTAACTAATGAATTCTGAAAAGGAAAAGCACTGTCAGTGTTAAGGATTCTGTGTTAAAATTATTACATGTAACTAAAAAGATCAGTAATCTTCTGAAATTAGACACCAGTTCAGCAAAGCACTTAAGTACATGAGTTAAACCCATTAACCACCAAAGGAATTACTCACATGACTGAAGCTGAGTGCATGTTTAAGTGCTTAACTGAAACAGGGAACTTCCACCCTTCCAGCTTCCCCAAAAGAGTAATCTTATATACAAATTGAAATATTTGAAGCCTTATGGAAGTAACAGCATTGAATTAAAAAGGCATGAAAACAAAAAGACGTTCCATTACATAAAACATACCTTTCCTTGTAAAGGACCCTGAATAAGTTTGGGATATTTCTGTGTTGAACTATTTCCATGTCCCAGTTTTCCATAGTCACCATCACCCCAGCTGAAGACTTCCCCCTCTGTAGTAAATGCTAAAGTGTGACCATCAGATCCTTTTGAAGATGATACCTTTTTAATAGACCTGTGAGGCTCAAAAGTCAATTTTTTCAGTGTGGACTGGTTATTGGAGTCACCAAGTCCTAGCCTCCCATAACTGCCTTTACCACAGGCTCTGACAGAACCATCCGTGGAAATGACAAAAGTACAATATTGTCCGGCTTCAATCTATAAGCAAAAAAGATAAAAATATTACAAAAGGAAATACATTAGATAAATAAACTGTGCAAAGCTTAAAGTTTGTACTTTTAACAGAATGCTGTATTCCTTCATAGAGCCCTTTTGTAATAATGCAAACTAAAAATTAAGGGGCATTTGGACTTGAACAAGCTATGGGAATGCAGGTTAAGTTTATCTTATGTAGATCTTAAACTAAAAGCATTCTTAAATTCCAAAATAAAGCTATTTCCTTGCTACATGGATAATATAAATACACCCCAATAAAGCTATATTACCTAGTAATTTGCACCTCTTCATTCACATAGTTTAAGTTGTAAATCTCATCTTAAAGACACATAACTAAATCAAGTAGAAATAATAAAATATCACGTAGGTGCTAGGGACTTTCTCTTGCATGAGCTTTGTGAGATTTAGGTCTCCTTTAGCTCTGTCAGATTCATGAATGGACATGAGATTTCTTTCAAATGGGGTTTCTTTGCCACCTTGGCCATCCCAACCCTGCTTCCACGGTTAAAAAACAAAGAAACAGCTTAATGGAAGAGACTTACAGTAGGTTATGCTTCACTGTAACTGATGATAAATTGTCAGAATCATAGAATATCAGGGTTGGAAGGGACCTCGGGAGATCATCTAGTCCAATCCCCTGCTCAAAGCAGGACCGATTCCCAACTAAATCATCCCAGCCAGGGCTTTGTCAAGCCTGACCTTAAAAACCTCTAAGGAAGGAGATTCCACCACCTCCCTAGGTAACCCATTGCAGTGTTTCCTGCTCTACTGAGTGAAAAAGTTTCCTATAGCCAACCTAAACTTCCACTGCAGAACCATTACTCCTTGTTCTGCATCGGTACCACTGAGACAGTCTGCGATCCATCCTCTTTGGAATCTCCTTCTCAGATAGTTGAAAGCAGCATAACCCTCCCTCATTCGTCTCCTTATTCCCTAAAACAATCCGTTCCCCCAGCTCTCCTCATAATATTGTGCTCCAGCCCCCCTAATCATTTTGTTGCGCCCTTCGCTGCGACTCTTCAATTTTTTCCACACCTTCTGTAACGTGGGGCCCAGAAACTGGACACAGTACTCCAGATAGAGGCCACAATGTCGAACACGAGGGAATGTTCACATGCTCTCGATTGCGCAATGCCCTACTTATACACCTAAAATGCCTATGCCTATCTTGGCACAAGGGACACTGTGACTCATAACAGCTCTCGTCCACTGTATACCTAGATGTCATTCGTGAGTCGAAACTCGCGTTGCCCTGCCTCAGCCCATTGCCAAGCGGCTATGGCATTTTCGTCGCCTCGTCGTCGTACCGTTTGGCTATACATCTGTGATATTCATCGGCTGCACATTTAACATTTTTGTGCTATTTTTATTAACAATACACAAACACAGAAGAAATACGTATTTAAGGAAATAAGACCAAGAAAATGGTTCCTGCGTAAAGAAGATTACTTGAGGAGCACAAAGAGGAATTTCTCCACACAAATCATAGCATCACCCAAAATACGTGTGTGAGTATTTTACGTAATTATTAAATGACCACACACAAACATATATTATGCTTGTTAATTATGTTTGCTAGCAAGTTAGTATGCTAATGCCATAAGCCTGCCTAGTAGGACTTGAACCTTACTGTCCTTGGCATTATAAAAAATTCCCATACTTCACAGAATTAACTGAGAATCTGACCATAATCACATTCTTATCTTGTGACCAAAAACAAGCTTTACCTGACGATGACACTGCAAGCAACATAGCAGAAAGAACAAACTTTTCTATTTTGTGTCATGTCTCAACAGTAAGGGGGTACTAACGTTATGCAGCAGAATCCATGACTGAAAACAGAAAGACATTATTGCTAGACTGATTTGCAAAAAGCAATCGGTTTCTTGCCTGACCAGCCAGTTGCGACAGTCCATGCTTTGACCTTCAAACTAGCAAATCTAGCATAGTGAAAGTAATTGATTGCGAGAAATAAGTATTAACAGCTTAAGACATCTTTTGGTCTTTAGGGCTTTTTTTTTTTTTTTGGTAAAGAGTGAAGCATGAAAAAAATGCTAGTAACCAAAGAATAATCCTTTCAAACAGCTTGTATAATAACTAAGAGGCATTTTACTGATACACCTGTCACATCTTAGGAAAAAACGTTCTATGTTAAGTAGTTACTGTAGAGAACCAATCATGTTCTTCATAAGCAAAAGAATAGATTATTTTCCAGATGTTTCTCACTTTTCAAATATTAGACTTGACATCAAAATAATCACCAAAAACTCTTAGAATCTTTATATATTAAAGTATAAAACTGGAGGATAAAACTTCAAACATATATGCTACTTTATAGTAAACTAGAAGAGCATTAGGATACCACTACAAAATCACTCACAGTTGTGCCATCAGAAAAACTTGGTGCTAGTTTGGGCTGAAGTAAAAATATTTTTCTTTGTTCCTTTACTAGCTGCTGGCGCTTTGTTACTACCCAAAATATACTTCACAAGTCTAAAACAATAGGGCATCACATTTGTATACTGTCAGGTGCACATGTTCTAGAATAGTCCATGCCATGTCGACAAACCTTCAATGCCAAATAAAATAAAAACGATAACGAATAGCGTAACTAACAAGAATTTTTACGTTAACTTCAATGCATTTTCCTACGAGACCCAACCAACATGTTATTCTTACATTTCCAATCATTCTGATTAATTTAATTTTCTACCTGAAACTGAGCGTAATAAGATTTTGAGCAATCATCTGGTGCTTAAATCCAGACCAGGGCGTCAGAGATATATGTTGTATGCCCAATAGCAACAGAACTTTGCATTAGATCTTGGCCCAAGTATCTTACTTCAGATCTTCCTTCTGTAAAAGGCTCCCCCCCCAGTCCAGATAGATTATAGCTTAATTCATAAAATGTTTGTAAAACATTTGGATATCCTTAGCAGGACCACAAAGTTAATAGTTTCACTTTTAAAAAAATTTGAGCTAAACAAATAAGTGAATTGTATTTTGCACTGTTTCACTCTAAACTCAAGATTCATTAAAAGACATACCTCCTCAAACAAACACAAAGCTGCCTCATAAAGAGAGCATAAACCATCAGGTGTTCTAGTTGGTTCCCTCCACTGACTTCGATCAGCAGATGATCCCTACAATTTAATAAACATTGGTGATGTTGTCAGAAAGAGATAAGCACACACAGCAATGGCCCGTTATACAACATATTCTTGATACATTTATTCTTCTAGTTGTGCAGTGAAATCAGATTTGTTTTTGGAAATCAGTCTATAACCAAAGTATTTTTTTTAATTCTGAATGACTAAACAATAACATGGGAAATATAATATATTCATAAGACTTAATTTTTAATTAACCACTCCAAAAATACTGGTGGGTTAATTCTTAAGTCTGAGTTTTGATGTCCTTAATATTGTTTTAAAAGTAGTGGTTTGTGTGCATTGTTAAGGTGAACGCTTTTTCTCTTAAACCACAGACCACTCCCACTATTATTTTTGTGTGATGCAAATCATCCAATGGTTTCAATGATGTTTTTATATTTAATCATAAAAACAAGTTAAACACATTAGACAGCTTCAATTCTATATAAGCAGCGGTTTTCTATGCAAACGCTGGTCTTTCACTGGTGCATTTGTCGCACATAACTAGGGTCTGAAAGACAAGCACTATAATAAGCATTTTAAAGCATCTGGTTTGATTCAGAACCTGATGCAAGTCCTCCTAAATAAAGCACTAGTCCCTAATAAATCCTTGGGTCAGCTCACCTCCTTTCAACATAGAGCTGACACAACCTGTAAAATACCCATATGACCAATTGTATTACAGACGCTCACCGGGTTATGCAAGACACGACTTACGCAAATTTGCCCTTAAGGAAAAAGTTCCATAAGCCAGAAAAGGATTTTTGAGTTGCCGAAATTTTTGCATAACGTACGGGTATAAGTTTCTGACTTACGCAAAATTCGATTTATGCAAGGCTTTCCAGAATGGAACGACTGCCTAAGTTGGAGGACATCTGTACTGTGCATATACAATAATGATTTTCTGCAGTACATTTACTGGCTTAATGTTGTGCAAAAAAAAAAAAAAAATTCTCATTCCTTTAATCTTTTTCAAAATAGGTTTAATAATTTAGGTTTCTTAGCAGAAGAGCGGGGAAGAGGTTTTTGTTTTTCAGTTTAGGAGAAAAATCTGCCCCCATTTGAGTCTGTGCATATTAAGCTTATGCCTGATAGATTTTTGATTGCACATCCTCCTGGGATTTCAAGACTTTGAAGAATATTCCATTGGGGAAAGGAACCTCCCTCTGGAAGTGCCAACAGCACAATTAAATTTACAAGAATCTCAACAATTTCACTCTTGTTTAGAACTTACACAACAGCTTGTAAATTTTGCTGTTTCTCCCAAAGGTACAAGCAGCAGAGTTCTGGGTTAATTAGGAGGGTGGGGATGTCACATGCTACACAAATTTCAACAGTGAACCAAGCATATTACACAACTTTTAACACTAAGGGAATCCAATAGAAAGCAAACTTTAAAACCCAGTTTTGTACTTTTTACTATATTTAGTTTGGAATAAAATGTGTTCTCAAGTGGATAATTACAGTATGTTCTTGATACTCTGTACAGACACACCGGAAGAGTCAGATATTTTTGTTTGGTTGGCTTTTTTACGGGGCTGAGGGCGGCAAGCAACAAGACATTCAAACAAGACGTTAATGAATATACTCTATTCAATTTTTAACCTCTTCAAAGCAATTATACTACTACTTAAAATGGATACATATTCCATTCAGGTTTTGAGGTGATATGTTTAGATTCAAATTGTTAAGAATTTAGTTAAAGTTGTTAATAAATGACAATGAAAGATTTAACCAAAATAAAACTCAAATTCCAAATAGAAGTCTTAGATACATACCAAGGATCTCCGCATCTGTGTTAATATATTCATAAAACAGTCAAAACTGATCATTCCTTCTTGACTTTGCACCATTTTGTTTTTCTCCATTGCATTTACTACTGCTGACGCTCCTAGAGCCATCTCTATCCATTCAAGAAGGTATCTCAGAGAACCACGCTGGGCAGCTAAACCAAGAAGCAACTCAGATGCTAGCCTACGACCTAAAGTATCTGCCCCAGAGTTAGGAATAGTTACTCCTTTAAGAAATGTCGTTACTTGTGATAAACAGTCAAGTCCCATTGGTGGAATTTTACTTTCATTTGCTAGAGATAAGGGTGGCAAAGAGCTCACAACTTCTATTGCAGTATGAATGACATCATTGCAAAGACTGAGGCCAGGTCCTGAAGCAGGCATCATCCAACTTTGTCTTAGTAGTGCAAATAGCAAGCTTAGTCCAGTCCGGACTCCCATTTCTATTAGAGCATCTGTACTTGACCTGGGACGCTCACTGATAGAATGGACATCTGTTGATCCAGAACTGCTTTCTGGAGAATGCTGTTGCTGTTTCACCTTGCCTTTATCATGATATTTATTAGAAAGTGCATAAAAGACACGCTGCAACACAAGCAGACGTTTTCGAAGTGCTCCAGCAAATGGAGAATCTGAACACACCATCTTAGCCAGTGCCAGCTGGCTGCTAAGAAGGGCATCCAAGTAGTGGTCCTGTTCATCACTGGATAAGGATTCACGTTCAAAATCTGGTAACTGAGGTCCTTTCAGGCACAGAACCTGTTGGGGCAAGGGCACTACTTCCTTATTGCTGACTAATTTAGAATACAGGACAGAAACTCCCTCCCTAGTGGCAATAGATTCACTGTCCTCTGTGATCCAGGAACTGTTTAGATGTTCAAGCCATTTCAGCTTCACTGGTGGCACCATAGCTGCCATCTTTGTTTATTCTTCTGCCATTAGTCCTAGAAATGCAAAAAAGATTTATAGGCATATGCAAAACCATCCTTATTACTTGTTCCTCCAATTAAAAACCAATCCATTTTTATATAGTATATGCACACACACACATATATATAGATAAGGGGCTAGGGATTTCTGTTTGTGCCTATATTTAGGTACTTCTACCCAAGTTCAGCTACCTAAATAGCTGTCAGAGTTCCTACCAATTGCAATGCAAAAACAGAGAGAAATTCTGCAGACTAATTTTGATCCTCATTTGAAAATACACATCAATAACTCCCTAACAAAAAGGCATTATGGTAGAAATCTGCACAAAAAATTAAATGCCAGAATCTCCATTATAACTCAAGTTACTATTCACTCTTACAACAAATTTAATCCAAATACTGTAGAGTCAAAGTAATTATCCCCCTCTAAGACAAATATGTTCCCATTTTACATAAACAAAAACTGAAGCAAGGTGAGGTTCTGTGAATTGCATGGTATCATACACAAACTCTGTGCTACACTCACAACACCATTCTGCCTCTGAAAATGTATACTGTGGGGATAAAGAATGAAAATGAAAACATTTAGTGCACAAGTCTTTATATCATAATCCAATATATAGAAGCACACACTATTAATGACAATTGTATTAATTTCCCTCAAAACACAAAACTTCCCAATTCTTTAAACCTTTGACATTCTTGAAATTAAGTAGCATCAATAAACAGGGTAGTAGTGGCAACATCCACTACTACAAATGAAGAAACAGACTTGAGGACATCCCTAATAGTCTATGCCACAACAAAGGGTCTGATCCTGCAAACATACATGTGCTTAAACTTTACTATTATGAGCAGTCCCACTACAAGTAACAGTCCACTTTCAGAGTGGGAATCTGGGCATCATTGCAAAAATGATGTTTTCAAAATGGCTCTGAATGCATTAGTAAGGGTCAGCAAAGAGCCGTTTCATCATATTTGCAGACTTAGGCTACAGCTACACTGCAGAGCTTACAATTCTACTAGCTGTGCCACTGCAGCAATGCTAGTGCAGATGCGCTAAGCCAATGAGAGAGAGCTCTGCCATTAACATAATTATTCCAACCCCTGCAAGCGGCAATAGCTATGTTGGTGGAAGCAGCTCTCCTGCTGACAGAGCACTGGTCACACCACCAGTTAGGTGGATGTAACTTGTATTGCTGAGGGGGATGGCTTACTCACACCCTGAGTGACATATAACTTATACTGATGTAAGCTGTAGTGCGTACATACAATCAGGGCCGGCTCTAGCGTTTTTGCCGCCACAAGCAGCAAAAAAAAAAAATCACGACTGGTGGCAGCTCTAGTGCCACTTCATTCTATGGCAGCAATTCGGCAGCAGGTCCTTCGCTCCGAGAGTAAGTGACAGTCCTGTTGCCAAATTGCCGGACATGCCACCCCGCTCTTCATTGGCTGCCCCAGGCCTGCATACAATCCACAGAATAAGGCTGTTTTTTTTATTTTATCAGTAGCACCTCTGGGGTATTAGATGGGCATATTACTGGATTCATTACTTTAAATAAAATTAAATATTAAAATAAAACGTACTACATGCAATTCTGTGCCTCCTCCCACCACACACACACCTTTTGTGCGCATGAAAGCTTTCACATTAACTCCCTAAAGACACACATTCCTGCCTCAAAGGACTCTTGTCAAAAGGAACAAATACCAAACAACCCAAGCAGCTACAAAAATTTAGTCATATTTGTTCTGGACTCATCTTTTCAGGTGCAGGAAGTGACCTGGAACTCAGAGATAAGTTTATCACTCGAAAGAGTACTAAACACACCCACTGGCTGCCACCTGCCTGACAGGCAGAGGAGGAATTAGCTGCCATCAGTGCAGACCCACAGGTAAGTCAGAGAAAATATATACTGCCCCACTCAGTCCCTTTTTATTTTACTGTTTTTGTTGTAGATCCTCAAAAAACTACTATAATAATTACTGCCATGAAAGATGCATGCTCTGCTACATGTGTAGCAACCTTCTCTCAGGCTCTCTCTCCTCACACACACTCTGCTAGTATTCCAGCCTTCTCTCTCTCTCACACACACACACCCTACCGACCCTTGCCAGAGTTTCCATCAGGATTGCATTTGGGTCTTTTGGAGGGAGGAGTCTTAATGTAAATATAGTAACATGGTGCTTTTTATTTGTAACTCTAGAGACTTCCTCACTATCTAACTTCCCTCTTCAGCACAGCAGAACTAAAGAAAAGTAAAGTAATTTCATATTAGATAATATAACATTTATCACTTCTTTATTGCTCCTCTAAACATAAGCCATTGCTATTTCACACACAGCATAATTGCACATCTTTAATGGACAGGCTAAATGAAACTAGAGAGCTTGATGAGTGAAAACAGGTTCCTCAATTTGTGAACATGTGAATGCAAAATTGTCTGAATTCAAATGTATTTGAAAGAAGGCCCAGCTCCTATTAGATTATCTTCGTACCAAAATGCTAACAGCAGAGCATTAACAACCTTCAGATAAGTGTGCGCACTACAAAGCAGGTCTACTATATTCCCTATAAAATAGTAAGATTCTAGAAAGATTTAATAAGGAAAACACAAATGAGTCCTTATTAGATCGCTGTTCTCTCATACAACACATCAACAGTCACAGGAAGGCCGAAATATATTGTTGGAACCTGGGAATATCTTGTTATCCATAGCACACACTTCCCATGAAAGGCTCATCTTCTACAAACCAGTATCCAAACAAAATCCCAAAACTAATGGCACCACCACTCGCAGAAGGGGTTGAGGCAATGATCTCTACTGGACTCAAAGGTCATGACATATAAGAGTATTCAAGCAGTAAGTGGTTCAATCCAGTTATTTTAATATCCATGAGCGATATGGTATGACATGCTTTTGCATTACATTTCAGAACATGTCAACAAACTGACTAAGCACCTTGAGTAGACCAGGCAGAGGACATCCCTAGATCCTAGTGAGGGTTACCAGCTGGTGCATTCAGTATTTAAAATTTAAACAATCTTCCAGAAGCTCACAGCTATTCTCCACTGTACAAACATTTCAATTTGCACAGTGCTTTGGTCCCATTCTAGTGGCTCATAGAAGTTTGTACTAATTTGTCAATTGCACAGTCGATGACATCTACAGCGAGTCACAGCAGGAGTACCTAATCCATCTGCAGACCGATCTAGAGAAAAATCTGCCTAGTTGTCCAGAGTATGTTTGGCTGTAACATTATACAAAAGTGCCTGCAGTGCATACTAGTAGTGAGTGAACTATAGGTGGATGGAGTCAATGTCATCACCCAGACACCAGCCCCAAAGATAAAGCAGATGATCAAAGTTTTCCTTAGGCATGTGGGTTGGTCTAGATGATTTATCCTGCACTTTGGCATTACTGTAGGTCTGTTAAATTTGGACAGAGAAGTAAAGGTTAATAAAGTGAATGGGGATCAAAGGATTTTCACACAATGCCTGTGTGATGATCATTATTTAAACAAGATTTTAACAGCCAAATCCAGAACCAAACTGATACCTCAGTAATAAGACATGGAGTAGTGCCCAGGCGAAGAACAGTCAGTCACTTTTCTCCCCTGAAAGTTGTTCCCTTCAGGATATCAAGTACTGTATGCTCTGGGCAATTATAAATGTTTGGCAATTAGGAGTGAGCTAGAAAGCTAAAAGCGTTATCTCCTCAAATAAAAACTCATCCTAAAGATAAAACTAGAGGATACTACAATGGCATCACTTGATGAAGGAAAAGAATGCCAGTCTTAGCACACGGTCTCTTTATTTTCCATCAGCCCCATAAATGAAAGGCAGGAGCAGACCCTGGCAATCTGGGAGTACGCCCAGACTGGACCACAGATTTGACAACCCAAGCAATGCAAAGGCAGTAAAGTACGTGGGAATTTTTGAGGAGCTAAGGGCATTTCAGGCCTCATTATTAGCTGTTTTGTATCTCCTATTTTCAACCCCCCACATTCCTTTGAACTTTGAGAACAGGAAAGATGGATCAAAAGATGCACATACTATCTGTTTTTTCTAACCATATTCCCTTTTCTTCTTGGGGTTGAAAACTTACTAGCTCTCTGTCAGAGGCTGGGATTACACAATTCAAAATGAAGGCAAAGGCTTTTTTAAAAGTGAGCCCTTCTCACAGGAGTGGCTAATTAGAAATAAAGCAAGGGCCCTTTTGCACTTTTCCAGCTAGGAGTGTAGTCATGCTAGTTGAGCTCTGGAGAAGAAAGATGCGTAGAGCAACTGTGCTTCAAGATTTTTTTTTTATAAATAAAACACCACATGCAGCACACCTGCACTGTTTTCTTTATTATCCTGTTATTTTTATTCATTCACTTGCATTTTAGTCACATTTTATTATTTTGTGTTTTGCAGCCTAAAGCTGGATTAAGGACTCTATCATTGTCCACTCCTTATAAAGCAGTGAGCCAAATTCTTTAATTCTTCACTATTACCTGCCTACCACAAGAAAAATTTTTGTCCAAACATAAAATGTTACATATAGAATGTAAATTACGTCACTTTTTAAAAGAAACCAGAAGTAAAAAAAAAGGTAGCCACTGCACATGTATTTCTGCATCACTAAAATAACTATATGGGGTTCAACACATGCACAGCAAACTGGTGAAAAAAAAACAAAACACATTTTCAAATGATTGTTTTGGTCCATTCTTTTGCTCTGTTTATAAGTACAGTGTACTTTTAAATTTTTTGGCTTATCAGAAATGACAATATTTGCTCTAGGTGGATAAAATTAAGATGCCTCCTCCATAATGTCTGGGTAGGTGAATAAAGAGCCATCTTCAAACCAGACTTCAATCCTGCAAGGGATAACAGAGATACAGCAGTGAATTTATACCAGGTTTTAGGCTTCATTCAGAGAAGGCCTGACTAGTGTAAAACTACAAATACTGACAAGAGACTTAGAGGAAACATTCAGGCTCTAGCAACAAAAACATTGATCTTGAAAAATTCTCAACAGGAAAGTATAAATACTATAGTTAATGGGGCTAATCTTGAACTCTAAATTTGAATGAAATAAACACTGAAAAAAGTTATACAAAAACAAAACTTTAGATAGAAAGAATGCGTCGGGGTACATCCATGTCCCCGTCCCTCCCTCCCCAATAAATTAAATAAATAAATAAATAAAAAACCCACCACAGCAGCAAGTTTCACAGCCTAGGTCAATTGACTTGGACTTGAGTGGCTTGCACTACACATCTACAAATAGCAGTACAGATTTTCCCACTCAGGCTGGATCCCAGGCTCTGAGACCCACACAGGGTTTCAGAGGCCAGTCTTCAGCCCAGACAGGAACTATTTTGAGCCCTGTAGCATAAGCTCCTCAAGCCCAAGTCAGTTGATCCAGGCTCTGAGACTTGCTGCCTAGGGGGTTGGTTGGTTGTTCCCTAGAAAGGCAACTGACCCAGGGCTCCAATTTCCTCAAAATGTTTTTAGGTCTGATGATCTGTTACTTCAAATTAACCATGAAGTCTAATATGAAAAGAAATTTTCAAAACACTGCTATTCTTGTAAAATGTGTATCATACCAAAGGAGTAATAAATATGCTTCAGACTGGGATTTCTTTTAAAGTTCCCACAAAGGTTCACACCATGTTCTGCAGAACAGGCTCAGCACAATGTATCTGACTTTATGCTGATAGGACCACCTCTTAAAAGAAAGTGGTTTGGTCTGCGCCACTTAAGTTCTTAGTTTTCCTTATGAGATTTGCTGCAATGAGTGTTGTCCATCTCACAAAAACTATCATCTACATTACACAAAATAGACTCAGAAACCAAATCATTAACCATAGACAATTCAATAGAGACTCTGAATGGTAACTAATTTCTAGTTACTTGTGCCAAATTTTAACGATTAAAAAAATTTATCGAATTGCAAGAATAAAAAAATTGCATGATTAATTGCACTGTTAAACAATAGAATACCATTTATTTAAATATTGTGGATGTTTTCTACACTTTCAAATATATTGATTTCAATTATAACAGAATACAAAGTGTACAGTGCTCACTTTATATTCATTTTTATTACAAGTATTTGCACTGTAAAAAACACAAAACAGTATTTTTCAATGCAACTAATTAATACAAGTACTGTAGTGCAATCTCTTTATCAAAGTTGAATTTACAAATGTAGAATTATGCACAAAAAACTGCATTGAAAAATAAAGCAATGTAAAATTTTAGAGCCTGCATTTCCACTTAGTCCTACTTCCTGTTCAGCCAATCGCTTGGACAAACAAGTTTGGTAACATTTTCAGGAGATAATGCTGCCCACTTCTTGTTTACAACGTTACCTGAAAGTGAGAACTGGTGTTCTCATGGCACCGTAGTAGCTGACATCGCAAGATATTTATATGCCAGATGCACTAAAGATTCATATGTCCCTTCATGCTTCAACCACCATTCCAGGGCACATGTATCCATGCTGATGAAGGGTTCTGATCGATAACGATCCAAAGCAGTGAGGACGGTGCATGTTCATTTTCATTAAATGAGTCAGATGCCACAAGCAGAAGGCTGAGTGTCTTTTTTGATGGTTCAGGTTCTGTAGTTTCTGCATCCAAGTGTTGCTCTTTTAAGACTTCTGAAAGCATGCTCCAGACCTCATCCCTCTCATATTTTGGAAGGCACTTCAGATTCTTAAATGATGGGTCAAGTGCTGTAGCTATCTTTAGAAATCTCACACTGCTACCTTCTTTGCTTTTGTCAAACCTGCAGTGAAAGTGTTCTTAAAATAAACATGTGCTGGGTCATCATCTGAGACTCCTATAACATGAAATATAGGGCAGAATGCAAGTAAAACAGAGCAGGGGACATATAATTCTCCCCCGAGGAGTTCAGTCACAAATTTAATGCATGCATTATTTTTTTAATAAGCATCATCAGCATGGAAGCATGTCCTCTGGAATGGTGGCCGAAGCATGAAGGGGCATACGAGTCTTTAGCATATCTGGCACGTAAATACCTTGCAATGTTGACCACAAAACTGCCATGCAAATACCTGTTCTCACTTTCTGGTGACACTGTAAATAAGAAGAGGGCAGCATAATCACCCGTAAATGTAAACAAACTTGTTTGTCTTAGCGATTGGCTGAACAAAAAGTAGGACTGAGTGAACCTGTAGGCTCTGAAGTTTTACACTGTCTTGTTTTTGAGTGCAGTTGTGTAACAAAAAAAATCTAATCTACATTTGTAAGTTGCACTTTAAAATAAAGAGATTGCTCTACAGTACTTATATGAGGTGAACTGAAAAATGCTATTTCTTTTGTTTATCATTTTTACAGTGCAAATATTTGTAATAAAAAATATACACTGATTTCAATTACAACACAGAATACAATATATATGAAAATGTAGAAAAACATCCAAAATATTTAATAAATTTCAATTGGTATTCTATTACTTAACAATATGATTAAAATGTGATTAATTTTTTTAATTGGAACTAGTTAATTGCATGAGTTAACTGCGATTAATCGACAGCCCTACATTTAACAATATTATGAATTCACAGAGTAAATTAATACAGTATTTTGAATTGCATCAGGGGCAGGTGTTTGTGTCCAGTGGTAATTTAAGTCCGGAATTAGGTTTAAGTTTTTTTCTAGACAGGTGAATTATATGGAAGAAAAGTACTCTATGCAAGCAATTACAAGGTGCTTAATAGCTACAAGGACTGTTTTCTGTATGTGTAATTATGTAACTCAAGGGTTCTCAACCTGGGGGTCGGGACCCCCCAGAGGGTCACAAGGTATTACATGTGGGATTGCAAACGGTCAGTCTCCAGCCCAAACTCCACTTTGCATCCACCATTATAATGGTGTTAAATACATTAAAAAAAGTGTTTTTAATTTATAAAGGAGTGTTCGTACTCAGAGACTTGCTATGTGAAAGGGGTCACCAGTACAAAAGTTTGAGAACCACTGATGCAGCTGATTACCTTTATCATTCCTCAGAACTGAGTCCTATTTCATTTGCCATGTTCTTAACAGCTGAGACAGGTAAAGTGATGGGAACTGTAAGGACAGGGCTACTCCTGCTCTTGTGCTGATATCTTATCGAAAAAAGGCTTTTGAAAACAGGTGGGAGTTGCACTGCGCTCTGAAGAAGTCATCTTTATTGCATCGTAATTTCAGTTGAAAGGTCTCCCCCAACAGCCTCATTTTCAGCCCCAATGAACCTTGTCTGGATAAACTCAGTTGCAGCACAGTCATCGTTCACAATATTCTTCGAGTGATGAAGAGAAGTCGTCTTAAGTATATCCATCCCATGAAATTATTATGAGTAACAGAACCTTCTTTTGGGTATGACACTCAATGGAAAACCAATGTAGCAGTGTGTGTTTGCACTACCATTTCCATGTAAGGGATGGTCTCTGAATTTGGTACTAGTTGCAGCTTCTGTGAGGCTGCTGCTGAGAGTCCTAAGTAGAGAGCACTGCAGTAGTTCAGCCTCAAGTGTCAGAGCCATCGACAGCCAGTTCTTTGATAACAAAGAGCAGGCAGAATTTTCTTGACATTTGGGATGGTTTACAGACCATTCTTGGCCACTGCTACGATTTGATCACGCTGGTGTAAGGCTGAATTCAAGTGACTGAGACTGCAGCCCTCTCTAATAGCTATGGTATGGACACCCTCCCATGAGGCAACAAACATGGACCTAACTATATCAAAAGATTTTCATATAAATACATGGTCAACTCTGACTTCTTTAAGTTATTTACAACTTATCTGTTATTCATCCAGACACTAGAGAAGTTGGTCAACTACACTGTCTGCCTCAGAGGTGAAAGCTACAAAGCTATGTCATCTGAATACTGACATTTGAGTCTACAGCTTCTCATCTCCCTGAGCTATCTTTTTATAGTTGTTTCATTTTGTGGGGGAATGGGGTGGGGAATCAATTTGAAACATAGGTGAGGTGTCTTGGCAATCAGCTGCTCTATCGTGACTCTAGGAAGAAAGAATGAAACTATTATAGGCAGGGCCGGCTCTAGCAATTTCGCCGCCCCAAGCACGGCGGCATGCCACGGGGGGCGCTCTGCCACTCGCCAGTCCCGCGGCTCCAGTGGACCTCCCGCAGGCGTTTCTGCGGACGGTCAGCTGGTCCCACGGCTCCGGTGGACCTGCCACAGGTGTTTCTGCGGAAGGTCCGATGGTCCCGCGGCTCTGGTGGAGCTGCTGCAGGCATGTCTGCGGGAGGTCCACTGGAGCCGCGGGACCAGCAGATCGTCCGCAGCCACACCTGCGGCAGCTCCACCAGAGCCGCCTGCCGCCCTCCCAGCAACGAGCAGAGCGCCCCTAGCGGCGTGCCGCCCCAAGCACATGCTTGGTGCGCTGTGGCCTGGAGCCGGCCCTGACTATAGGACAATTTGTCAATTCCCACAAGAGACAGCAAACAGTCTTATAGCAGCAGACAGATCCAATACTGATGTTTTACCACTTTCCACGGTTATGAAGTCATCTATTAGTGTGATTGGTGCAGATTCTGTACCCTAGTCAGGTCTTAAACCTATTAGGTGAGGACCAGCAGATGTAAGATGTGGCTTGTTGCTGCCTTTTTGATCAACTTACCCAAGAAATCAAGCTCTGAAACCAGGTAAAAGTCAGATTATTGAAGTTCAATAAAAAACATATTTTGTTTAATATTGGCTGGGCTACACCATATTTCAAGGATTCTACAAGATCTTGACATCTTCTGTGAGAAGTAGCTACGGGCATTTGTAATATAGCATAACAGGTATTAAAGAGACTAATAATCCTTCCTCCTTTTAGGGCATGCTGACCAGTAAATCTTGAAATTTGAGGATTATAAAGCGTACTATTTCATGTTTCCTGGAGTCTTGTCTGTATTTAATTAAACTGGATAAAGCACTCAAGAGACCACTGTAGAGAGAAATCATTCAAATCTGCAGATACAATTTAATGGAGAGCTACAAAGTGAAACAAGATGAAACAGTAAGTAGACCAGGAAATTGAAGGTTAGAACTCCTGGGTTCTGTGTGGCCCTTAGCAAATGTCTGGGTTGTTGTTTATATGTAATCTAAATTACAGGGATATTAAGACAATGTTTGTCAAAGTACTTTGACAATGTTGAATGAGATCTGTACTCCAAGAACAGAAGTATTTTAACAAGTACCAGTAAAAGATGTTATAGTTATGATTGCAAAAAAGGAGTTACCTTTATAACCCCCTTCTTTGGCCCATTTTTACATGCTTTTAACTTTCACCTTTTGGGTTTCAGTGAGAAAAATCCCTTCAGCTACTTCAGTTATAGCTAAATAATAAAAAAATGATTTCCACTGTAAAATCATTAACCAACCAGTTTAAGTAACTAGGAGCACAGCAAATATTTTAATCGTGGACATAGACAGCCCTTGTTAGTTAGGATTTAACGAGGATAGGTAATTGAATATTGTTTGGTGACAAGAAAAATTTCCTTAAGGTTACAGATTCACACAGCAAGATGATTCAAAGAATTTTGTTATTTCAATCCTACATAATATGCCTATTTTAAACACTAGGTACATGAATAGTTCCATCACTGAAGCAAAATTCAGGTTGACTCAATGTCAACATAAAAAGACAGGCCGCAAAACCCAAAATCCTCCCTGACCAGCACAGTAACTTAGACAAGCCAAAACAAATAGTAAAGATTTGCTACGTGACAGTTAGGCTTTTTCAGGACTGGAGTGAAGTTAAGAGGAGTAAATTCCAAAGTCAAGGACACTCCCCTTACAACACTCTGCCCCTGCCAAAGGCACATAGGAGCCTACTGATAGAAGGTTTACTTTGAGGGAATAAAGGTGACAGGACCCAGGTCGTGTTGACTGCTGCCTTCTGAGGCAGCTTTTTAATCCTGGTACCAGGAGTAGGAAGTGGAGTACTGGAGTGAATTAGGAGTCAATAAATTTATACTTGCTCCCTGAACCCTAACTGGGCCAGTTTCACTGCAATAGAGTTTAAATAAACTGATTAGAATAGTTCCTCCGTTCTGAACAATGTTTCCCAGACTGATCAAGGCTTCAACACTGTGCCCCTTCTCAGAAAGCTTGTGTCCAATTTGTCAATCAAATTTTTAAGAGGCCACTCTTCACTCTCCTCTGACTCTTACCATTACAGTGATCATTGGACCTAAAAATCAGAAGAACTGTAGCACGGAAATGCCCGTTCCTTCCCATTCCTATATCTTCCCCCTGCTTAACAGTGTATAAATATATTTAGTGACACACCACAATGGCTCCTGGATGGCTTGGAGGACACCACTGGCTTTAATCTTTTGCTAGGAATGTTAGCACAAATAAGACTTCTAGAACCTCTACACCAGGGCCTCATGGTGGGGAGGAAGGGAAGATAAATAGAAGACTCTGTAAAACCATGGCAGTATAACCGCCATGGAGGTCGTGCTTGCCTGCTCCAAAAATTCTCCGAACAGTTTTTCGCCATTAAAATGGGATAGCTACTATGCTTTGTTTCGAACTATGTCTGCCAAGTTCTGACACACAGATTGCCAAAAAGTTTTGGAGAATCACGCTAAAGCAAAGCCAACCTAGATGCTTTTCGTATTGGCTCATGACCTCCCCTGGGCTCATTGCTTTTTGAATGGGTCTTTGACAAACATGTCCCCTTCCATACAGGTAGGGTAGACTTTGACTGCTACTGCTATGCAGATCTGAGGCAGAGGTTCCCAAACTCATGATGCTTTTTGATAGTTAGAATGCACATTTCTGAGGTGACATTGGACCCGAAAAACTTTACTCTTTTCCCGTCAGCTTTTGGACTCCTAGAAGAATATACATTATCTGTTGTTCAAATTCATGGAGGATGTGTGTGGACCATCAAGTGAGGAAAATACATCCATGTTATCTTTAAAGGGGCATAAAATGAGCCCTACTTGAATGATAATTGCAGGACAGCACTACCAAAATCTGCACTCAACCTGGAAGCACACACTAGGGAATAGTGAGTGGCAAACGTGGATAGTTTCACATAGTTGCTCTAGATACATTAAATGGAAGTGTTCCCCAAAATAGGCAGAAGCATCTGCCTGATTCCACTGTAGCTAGGATGATCTTTCCTGCCTACCTCATAAGTGCTTTTTCAGTCAGACCCATTTGAATAAACTCTGTGTTGATATAAGTTACCCCCAATTCTGTCAGTGAAAGTTAGGAATAGCCTAGATGTACTCCTGAATAATTATAGTCTATCAAAATAAAATGACAATGTTCTCACTACATCTAGTATGTGAAGCTTTGCTTCACCAGGTTAGGTTAGGCTTAGGAAAGAAAATTGGCAGGTGAATGGCCTGATTTATATGGAATTCTGAGACCACCTTAGGCAGGAATTTAGGGTGAGGTCTACGGATAACTCTGATATTGCGAAACATTTTCACTAGAAAACCAGGCATAACAGCTTGAATCTCTCTAGCTGATGGACTCCTATTGAGCATATTGCTTTAGGGCTAGCAAATAGTCCAGGACTGAATAAACTGGTGCTATCAGAGGAGAAAATTGGTGCTGATAAGATAGAAAACCTCTTCCTTCTAGCTTTGCAAGGCCGTCTTCATGAATTTTTCCTGCTCTGGAGTAGAATGTTATGAACAGACTCTTCCAGTGGAGGTCACCCAGCCAGCATCCAGGCTGTCAGGTGTGAAGATGTTGGGTCCAGATGGAGAATCTGGCCATTGTCCTGGGAGACTAATTTGGGAAAATGAGAAGGAGATCAGTAGCTGTGTTGATAGGTTCACCAGATCTAAGTTCCAGAACTACCTGGCCCACTCTGGGGCCATCATGGTAATTCACCCTGTGTCTTGCCTCATTTTCCTCAGGACCCTATAAATCATGGAGATCAGAAGAAAGGCATATATCAATCCCAGTGTCCAAGGGATGAGCAAACACTCTGTTAAGAGTCTGGGCTTATGCTAAATGTCTGACACTTGTTTGCAACTAACTAAAAAATCCACCTCTGGGAATATGTATTTGCAGAAAATCCTCTGTATGCCTGAGTTTTTGAGGGACCACTTGTGATTTTCACAGAAGCCCCTGCTAAGCTAGTCTGCCAAGGTTTGCCGAAAACTGAGCAGCTATAGAGCTACTGGCAAGATCTGATGTAGTATACACCACTTCTACAGACATGGCCACCTGACAAAGTGGGAATAATCTTGCATTCTTCCTTTCTCTTGATGTACCTGCATTGTTGTGGGGTTGTCTGTCAATACCTGAATTGATGATCCCTAAAGAAGAGACAGGAAAGCATTGTATTAGAGATGGATGGCTATGAGCACAACAAGATTTATGTGCAAGCAGGCTTCCTGAGGGAACCACAGTCCCTGAATTGTCAGTTGATCCAGATTTCAGTTGACCCTAAGTGGAGGCATCGGTTACCAATATCTCTGTAAGCAGAGATGTGGAAAAGGAAGCTTTGTTGCACACCAGAAGTGGTTCTGTCCTCCACTTCTTGTGGGCCTTGACCATCATGTCCACCCAGTATCTGCTGGGTAACTACACTGATTTTGAATCCCCTTACCTGGATCCAAGATGAAGTCTGGCATGCTATGTGTCATAAGTACATATAGCCATGTATCCCAGAAGTCTAGGACACATCCTCACTAGTGTTCTTTGCTGGTCTCAAAATTGATTGATAGGGTCAAACACTGTCTGAAATCTTTGCAGTGGAAGGTAGGTCCTTGTTAACACTATGAACTCTATGCTGAGATGGAATACGCATGGATTTCTCTTTACTGACTTTCAGACCTTGTGAGGCAGAGTGCTTCAGGAGTGTGTGTACTGAACTGGTCACCTGTTGTGGTGATCTTCCTCAAATTAGCCAGTAGTCTACGTAAGAATATACCTGGATTCTTCACGTCCTTGGATGAGCTGCCACTACTGACAGACGCCTCATGAAAATCCTTGAAGCTATAGAAAGCCCATCTTATCAGGAAACTCAATTATTTCCTGTAATCCAGATATATGGAGACATGAAAACAAGCATCTTGCAGGTGGAGAGGTGCAAACCAGTTCATAGGCTCTAATAAAGTCAGTACTGAAGTTACTGTCACTATTCTTCAGAATCTTGTGAGAAGTATCCTGGAAAAGGGACAGGGAAAAGGGGAGGGAGTTGGAATAGGATATCCTTGCTCATGATCCTGAGGAAACACAAGCTCAAGTAATCCCAGCCAAAACTTAAAAATAAAAAGGGACACCAAAAAAATTGTTTTAGAGGGGGAGGGAAAGAAGTGGTATAGAACAGAATACTTCTGGGGGGAATTCTGTGCCAAAAATTAAAAATTCTGGGCCCAATATTTTAAAATTCTACAAACTTTTGCATATTTTATTTGTCAAAACAACACTATATAATCAAGACAGTTTCAATTACTTTGGTAATTTACTTCAAAATACCTGTCAGCAGGTTATGTCTGTAACCATACGGACAAGCACAAAAATTCTCCCAGGAATAGAGAATTAAAGAAACCGCTGCAACAACCCAGTTCCTGTTTCTCTGCCCTCTGCCCTCTCAGAGCCCTGCCATGCCCCGCCCCCCAGACAGACAGACACCCACACCCCTTCCCACTCAGAATCAGCAACGGGTCCTCCAAGGTCAGACATCCACACCCCTACCCTCCAAAGCCCAGCTGCTGGCTCCCCCAGCCCAGGCACCTGTACCCTTTCCCCCCTCCCAGCACAGACACCTGCACTCCCTAGCCCCCAGAGCCCAAGGATTCGGAGGGAGAAACAACCTGTTGCTGGGTCCCAGGTGTGTATGCAGTTTCCTGCATGCTGTCTCCATCCTTCAGGATGTGCTGAGAACTCCTGCTGCCAGGAACCCTCCAGCTCCATCCCCACAACAGTGTCTTCTATTTGGAATCTGGGCTCTGCTGGATCCAGCAGCCCTTAGTGGCAGCGAGCAGCTCTTCAGCCCATTGCAGAGGGGGGCAGGAAGGAAATTGTGTGTCCACAACATTAATTTCTGCACAAATTTTGTATTGTGCAGTGGTGCAGAATTCCCCCAGAAGTAACAGAAAAGATCTTGTGGTAGTCCAAGCAGGCTTCCAACATTTGCATCAAATCTGCTGCCTATTCAAAGCCCTGAACGGTGGGGCAGCTTAGGAGGCAGCAAAGGGTCACCTCTGCTGAAATTTCTGACTCTCCTCAGGGGCTCAGAAGACCTTGGTGGTTGACTGTAGTATTACATCAAGATGCACTGCCTAAAATGTTTGCTATTGTGTCTGCTTCCTTTTAGGAGTTGGGACATAGAGGCCCAAGGAGCAAAGGGTTGACTTGGAATCTTTTAGCATCATAGGTTTCATCAGTCCCACTGCTGAAAGTCATTGCCCTCAAATGAGAGGTCCTTCATTGTTTCCTTGACTTCCCTAGGAACATCAAGATGACTGGAACCAAGCCAATCTCCTCATAACTACTGCAGTGGCCACTGTCATTCCCCGCAGTCAGACATTCAGATATAGCCTGTAGTGCCATCAGCTGGACCTTTGCCATAAGTAACTTAAGCCCTTGATGTTCCTTGGGAAATATCAACAAGATTAGATAATTTGTCCCAATTTAAGAAACCATGTTTTGAGACCAGCACTTGGTAGTTAGTTACCTTCATTTACAGACTTCTAGATTAACAGATCTTTTGGCTGAAAAGATTCAATATTTTGGGATCCTATTCTCTGGGGCAGATTTCAAAGGACTTCATTGTTTTGTCTTCTCCTGTACAGCTTGCACAAATCAAAGAGCCAGGTGAAGATGTAGGGTTTAAATGCCCACATCACTTTTCAGGTAGTCAATATCCTCTTTATATTCTCTTGGAGGTGACTAAGACAGAAACAAGTGTATGCCAGATGGACTTGGCAAGATTGAGCAGACAATATTGCATTGGAATGGCTAATCTCCCTGCTGTTGTGGAATGTAATATGGCCAAGAGCTTCTGCTGTTTCTCTTGCACAACCTTGAGAGAAACACATAAGGCCTGTGCCATGCATTTCATCTTGGAAAGTCGTGAATTCATCGCAAAAGGGTAATGTAGGTGCAGTTACCACCTCATTGAGAAATGAGGCTGCTGCAGCCAGAACTTGATTTCTCCCTCTGGAGAATGATGTTTGTCTCCATCCTCCACCTCTTACCTCACCAGTAGGTGTAGGTGGAGCAGATGAGTTGCCTTAAGAGGCCAAATGTGCCTGCTACATGAAGGAGGTTTACCCCTGGACATACTGGATGAGGCTGGCTTCTTAGACTAGGACTCAACATCCAAGGGATCCAGTATGGCCAAGGTTGATATGGATAGGAATTGTGTGGTGGAGGGCATATCGGGGATATCTCGTGGGGTGATCTCTCTGCAATCCTGATCACTCCCTAGAATCTCTCCCTGGTTCCCACTGAACTACTGAAGGGGAAGATGTAGGACAAGGAAGTGAGGAGTGTCTGCTGTGCTCAGCAGAGGAGGAAGGCGGGGCAAAAGGGAGAAGTATACCTCTTCTGTGGCGATGCAGGTGTGCCCTGTAGGGGATAGCGGAGTAGGAGAAAATTGTCTTGCCCTGTATGGAGGTTCTACAGAAGAGGACTTTATAATGATGACCTATCTAAGTCTCTCCTGCAGAGACGACTCCAGTACAGGGCCACTAGCAGGTCATCTGGTATCATGTACTGTTTGGATACCAAGGTGGTTGGTATGATACATCAAGCATCACACAGGCAGGCAGTGCAGAGGTGTAGGATACAACTACAGTTGAGGATACAGTCACTGCAGAGACTCCAGATATTTGGTGCACTGTTTAGCAGTCCTTAGATTTCGACAGTACTGCATGAGCTGCCTTACACATTAGTATCAGGTACCAAAAGGGGATCTTCTCTAACTCATGACCTCTCACTGACTGATCAAGCAGCAAGTCACAGGGCTTGTCTACACAAACATTTTGTTTACAGCAAACTGGAGTATTAATCTATTCTGCACTAGCCTGCAACGTACTACGTGTCAGTGTCAACTTAATTAACACTAATTACACTACACTAAACCAAAAATCTGACAGTGCACATGAGAAGCAGACACTGACAAGGGTTAAGAAACTGAGGGATAGTTGAACAGCTCCTCCCTTAGGGGGAGTGTGTGTGTATTTTCAGGAGCAGGGGGCCATGCAAGGACACCTCAGACAAAGGCAGGGACGCTGCTAGCCAAAGATAATCTGATCTCGCAGACATGGGGCACATGTGCACCAAGGTGGAAATCGCGGGGACAAATCACTCAAAGAATGAGATATGCTTGTCCTAAGAGAGAAATGTTTTCAGGATTTTGTTACTAAAATATCAACTGAATTCTTTTTTTTAAAAATTCCTCCAGAGTATTTAAACCTAAACATTGCGGGACTAGGATTGTGCAGGAAAATCTCAAAATGAAACCTACTAGAAAAAAGAATAGAAACAGTGAAACTTTTCTGTTTTCATTGCCCACTCAGAGAAAAGAAAGTAGACCATCTAAGCAGCAAAAAAGTCAATTCTTAAAACAGAACACTTCTATCGAAGGTGTTTTGATTTTTTTTAACCTGACAAAACCTGTAATAATAAGAAAGTATCTTCAGAAACTAGTGATATAATTTTCTGTTAAACAGCTGTATGAACTTAGGGGTAAAGTTTTTTTCAATAATGTAGTACTGTCCTTTACTGTAAAGGAGAGCTTTTTAGTCTCTGTTGGTATCAGACATAGGTCTGCTTCACAAAGTGTATCTCAGTGAGGCCACCAGCCCAATTCCACCTTGAACAGTGACCCCCTAAATTTTCCTGTTTATATATTTTATAAAGAGCAAGGACTGAGCAACCAACCTATATGGTTCAGTTTACGACTTCTCCACTAAGAATGAATGAATGAATGAATGAATGAATCAAAAAAAAAAAAAAAAAAGGCTATCCTCACAAGCAAAAACAGTACTAAAAAGTCCACCATATTAGTACTTTTGAAGTTGGAACATGCATACACACTCTATCAAGGACTTCTTCTACTGGTAGGGTAAAGGAAAAAAAAAAAAAAAGGCATATGATTGCACTTCCCAAGAATATAAATTAGCCTGACAGTCATTTTGACTATTCTGAAGAGTTAACACGACAGACATTTTTTGTCCAATAAACCAGAAAGCATCACATTACACCAAGGATCGGCAACCTTTGGCATGCGGCCCACCAGGGTAAGCCCCCTGGAGGGCCAGGCCGGTTTGTTTACCTGCTGCGTCCACAGGCTCAGCCGATCGTGGCTCCCACGGTTCGCCATCCCAGGCCAATGGACACTGCAGAAAGTGGCGCGGGCCGAGAAATGTGCTCGCTGACGCTTCCCGAAGCCCCCATTGGCCTGGAGCGGCAATCCACGGCAAGTGGGACCCGCAAACAACCAAACCTCGTGATGCAGCAGGTAAACAAACCAGCCCAGCCAGCAAGGGTGCTTACCCTGGCAGGCCACTTGCCAAAGGTTGCCGATCCCTGCATTAGACTCAATTCACAGTATTTCCTCTTTTCACATATATTTCTGCAAACCATGTTTATTTTCTAGATTACACAATGATTTAGCAATAGTTTTGTTTCTAGATAGTCAAGAATATATCCAAGACAAAGCAGACCTAGGATCAAATGCCGGTGTGTTTGCCAGTAAAACAACGTAAACTGCATTTTTAACCATCTATTTCAATTTTGAAATTTTAGATAAAACAAAAAAGTGAATGGTTTGCATGTTTTGAGAGAAAAACATGCAGGTTTTAGCAAATCAAGCAATAAAAGTTTTGCCAGCTTAAAAATTAATGAGTCACCGTAACGTAATCCTATTTTTCCAGCTCTCAACATATTTGACATTTGTATGTTACTTTTTGAAGTAAATTGTAACATTCAGACCTAACTAAAATATTAGTGCAATTTAATGTTTAAGATGCAACAGGATTACCAGCAAAGGGCATCTCGCATACATTTAAACTCAGCATCAGACTGTGCAAATTAACATTCTTTCTAGGTAAAGTTTAAGTCACTAATAATACATTAACAGTATGTGTCTTAAATGGAAGTAGAAAACTTCATTATTTGCACAACATCAAGCAAGAAACAGCATATGATTTCAAACATAACAGAAAAAATACTGAAAAACTACATACTTGGTATAACAAGTTATTTTAATAGTAGGAGAAGCAAGCTGTAAAACAACGAGCTGTAAATATTTCTTCTTTTCCTGCCTCCTCACCACAGCCTCCCAAGTCCATACATGCAGAAAGAGGAATATCTTTCCAATTCACTTCAGCTTGTCTGTTTTATACATTCATGAAACCAGTGCAGGGCCAGCCCACAATATTTTGGCACCTGAGGCGGGGAGTTCAAATGACGCCCCCGTGACCCCTCACTTGGGCCAAAACTTTGAAAGGTCTCAATTCTGCCTTCTTCCTCTTCTTCTCCTCTCGTGGAACTGCTCTGCTACCTACCCCAATAAAGGAGAAGTAAAAACTTAAAATGCCTTGTGCAAAAATTTTAAGTAACACTTAACTTTCAAACGCCTGAACAGCAAATGTAACTTTTCTTGTCTGCATAGTAAACACTGGCATTTTAATCTGTTTGAATAATTAAAGTGGTGCTTTCCATGCCTTCTTGGTTGCAAAGATTTGAACGGCTTCCTGTTGAAGGTATACAGTCTGGGCCACTTCATGCTCTGTTGAGATGACTGCAAGGCCAATGAGCCTCTCCTGTGTCATTGTGAAGTGTAGATGTGTTTTTACTAACTTCAGCTTGGAGAACTGTTACAGGAAGTGTTAAAAGTATGAGCAGAGCAACAAAAGCATTTAGAAAGAGGGTGGTCATTTATTTGTGCACATATTCTAGAACAGCCTTTGGAATTGATCCTGCTGAAATGTATCTTGAAAGGGCTTTCAGTTCATCACCTAAATCACTTGCATCAGTATTGCACATGTCATCATGTGTAAACACTGTCTGTAGTGCCCCGCATTGCTGGTGTAGGTCTTCTTCGGGTATAGTAAGGAGTTTTGGAATATCATACTGCTGTGTTCCTTGAGTTGCATGAAACGTTCTTCAATTGACTGTATTGCACAATCTAGCACCTGGTTAAAGAATTCAACTTTGAACTGTTGTTTGGGGTCTCTTATGGGATTATCCTGTGCCTTGTAATCAAAATGTCATCTTCTTCGGTGACTCTTGTATTCTTGAATGGGTGGGAAAATAGCTTCAGTGTGAAGTTCCTCTGCTAAGTTCTGTGCACTCTTCAGAATGTTTTGAAATCCCTCATCTGACCAGTAAGACTGCAGGTATGACTTTTCTTTGTCCAGTCGTTCCATTGCTCCAGATATATCAAGGTCAACACCTTGGAGTTTCTTGCTTTCAACATTTATTTCAAACAGTATGTCATGCCACGCCACAACACTAAGCCACACAAAAATTTGAAGTTATGTATGTTTCTGGTGATTCCATTTCTCTCTGCCGCTGTTCCCCCACAAACAGTTCATGTCATAGCATTATCCTCCATAATGGCAACTATGGCATCATCTATATTCCCAATTTGGTGTTGAATAGGCTTTATCGCCTCCACTCAACTTTCCCATTGTGCGGCACTCAGTGGTTTCAGCATCAGAGAGGATGTTCCCAGATGTTGCTTCAAAATTTGCCATCAATGAGTTGATGCAGAGAAATACACATAGATGCTTTGAATTACATTAAAAAAATTTAGCAGCCTCACTAGAACCTGATGCTGCATCATTGACCTCCAAGTTCAATGAACGAGAACTGCATGGGACCAAAAAAGATCAAGGCACCATCATCACAGCCCTGACCTCTCATGTCAGCTATCACAATTCCAATATCTTCCAGCTTTTTAAGAAGCACACTTGTCATACTAGCTCCTGTAGTATCATCAATGTCAATAAATTCTAAAAAATGCTCTCTGACAGTCACCACTGCAGCGACACTTTCACTAGGTTCTGCTGTTGTTACAAAATGCACCATTAAAATCGTTTGTTCCGCATAGCTGATGTCAGGTGTGCAGTCCAGAATAATAGAATAATATCTTGCTGACTTCAGATCTGTCACAATCTTCTGTTTGACTTTTGTTGCCAGTAACTCTATGATCTCATTTTGAACTGTCTTTCCAAGGTATTGGTGTGTACATGTTTCTTGGGGGGTGACTCTTCTTAGATACTCCTGGAGTACAGCGTCAAACTCAGCCATCAGCTCTGCAATTTTAAGGAATTTTTCATTGTTTGGCACACACAGCTGATCTGAAGTGCCACGCAGTGCTAGGTTTTGGATAGCAAGCATTCTCACAATGGCAATGAGCCTTTTCAGAACATTTTGCCAGTAAAGAGACTGATGCAATCTTCTTTTGATGCTGATCATCTATGGTGGTCTTTAACCTTAGTCTCATCTCAAGCGCTTTCCGCCTATGGAATGCTCTCTAGTGATTTGCTGCCTTCTCATGGCATGCCAGACTTCTAGCCAGATCTTTCCAGTCCTTTGTTCCTTTAGAACCCAATGTGTCAGGAACATTAGACTGGAAGAGTTTGCAACAAAAACAGTATGCAGCATTCTGGGTTTTTGAATACATAACCCATGGCCGCTCCACTCTGTCACCACTATGGATTTCACGCCACTTTGTCACCATTGGATGGAAACTTCTATTTTCATTGTCTTTGGGAAACATGAAGTTTTTCACATGCTGTGGCCCATGCAGTACAAGGAAGTCCCTCAGGCTACTACTCAAGGGGGTCCACAGTCCTGGATTATCTAGGCTTAAGGAACTAAAGCAGGGGTGAGCAAACTTTTTGGGCTGAGGGCCACATCTGGGTAGGGAAATTGTATGCAGGGCCGGGGCAGGATATTGGGGTACGGAAGGGTGTGCAGGGAGTGGGAGGGGGTGCGGTGTGCAGGAAGGGGCCCAGGGGAAGGGATTAGGGCAGAGGAGGGGTGCAAGGTGTATGAGGGGCTTAGGGACAGGACTTTGGGTGCAGGAGGGGTGCGGACTGGGGGAGGAGGCTCCGGGCAGGGGGTTGGGGTGCACAGGGGTGCAGCAGGGAGCTCAGGGCAGGGAGCTGGGGTGCAGGGTGTATGAGGGGGCTCAGGGAAGGGAGTTGGGTGCAGGACCGGTGCGCAGTGCAGGCAGGGGGCTTAGCGCAGGGAGTTGGGGGGCAAGGTGCAGGAGGGGTTCGGGCTTGGCCCCGCTTACCTAAAGTGACTCCAGGGCGGCAGTAGCACATACCGGGGCCAATGCAGGCTCCCTGCATATCTGCCCTGTCCCCGGCCCTGTGCCGCTCCAGGAAACACTGCAGCCCCTGAGGGGGGTAGGCAGAGGGCTCCACGTGAGCTGCCCTTGACGCGCCTCCAAGTTCCTCCCCCAAAGCTCCCATTTGCCACAGTTCCCAGTCAATGGGAGCTGTGGGGGGCGGTGCCTGGAGGCAAGGTCCAGGATGGGTCTAAGGCCTCCTTTTGCTTTCAGGATTAGGAAGCATCAAGAGTAGAACCCCTTCCCTTTCATGTTATGATGGACCTTCTCTACCTCCCCTAGGCGCAAAAGGTTCCTGACCCCCTGAATGAGCTGCTCTTGAGAAGAGTACCCGTCAGTATCTCTGTCCATTCTTCCAGGGGATCCTGGATGAGGCTGCCATGGCCTTGGTAGCAGAAACTGCTTACACGCCGACTGCAGTATGTGCATGCCCAGTGAGCGAAGGGTAGCTCTGGTGTCTTTCAGCCCATGCAGCTTCGCATCCATTTGGTCAGAGAACAGACCATTCCCATCAAATTGGAGGTCTTGGATGGAAGTCTGCATCTCCTGGGAGAGTCCAGCAGTTTGAAGACAGGAGCTGCGCATCATTAGCACCACAGACACTACCACCCTGGCTGCCAAGTCCACTGCTTCCCACGCCATTTGCAGGGAGCACTGAGCTGCCATATTGCCTTCCTCTTGGGCCAAATCCTGTGGGAGGGAATCAAACTTACGGAGGCATCATCTAGACTTGTTTGGGAGGAAAATTTACTCCAACTCAGTTTACAGTTTCGGGTAGTGAACCATCAGGCCCTCTTGGGTTGTTATAACTTTAAAACAGGAAGAGAAGTTCAGTTTCTCACCTGGACAATGCCAGAAATCACCTCTCCCATAAGAGACTGCCACAAACACGGACAATAATTTTGATTTATAACCTTTATTAACATATAGAAAAACTAATATTAATGTTGCAATCAAGGTCTTTATTGGCAACTGAAAGTTTTCCAGTTTTTTTTGGTCAGCCTTCTATGCAAATAGGCCACTTCTTGTCATAAAATTCTCGAATCAGCACACAGATAGATCCAATGAGTATCACAGCCTTACAGTGTCAACTGAATAAAGTGTTGTTGCAGCTCTCCCAGAATATGAGAAAGACAAGGTGGGGGAGGTAATATGTTTTACTGGACCAACTTCTGTTGGTGAGGGACAAGATTTCAAGCTTACAGATACCTGAAGACCACCTCACATTTCCTGTATAAACTGTTAAGTGGTGTCACTGTGCACATTTAAAGATAGCTGCATCATTTTACCCAGAAGGGGCTGGATTTCTGATAGGTGAAATGATTTTCCTCTAGAATGGAAGGTGCTAAAATAATGTAGTAGTCTAATGTGCTGCAACTAAGATGATCACTGTGACAGATATGACAATTTCCTGCAATATCAATGGGAGACCTTACTGAATTAAGTTTAATTATCTTTGGGGTCCCTTGTATTAAATGTAAAAAAATTATATACTATTGTGGGCTAGGATTGTATGTAACCTCTCTAAGGCAGAGATGTGATATGAGGCCTGGGTGTTCAAAGGACTATACTGAAAGTGTTCCAGCCAAGACTGGGCTTTTGGAAGCATAAGTATGAAGTGGATTTTCTGGGGAACACTTAAGAAATTAAGCAATACCAAACTTTGTTAAATATCAGGTTCAATGAAAAAGATGTATAAAAATAATCCAGACTTGCAGAGTTTCACTTTCCCAAAGTAACTTTTTCACAAAAAAGAAAAATCCCACTTCCCCCAAAATCAATCATGGCAAAGGGTTGTCATGTAATTTTTCCTGATAAATTTTGTATGACTATTTCTCAAAGATGTAACTGAAAAATCATTATCTCTGTACTCATAAAATATGTCTGAGTGTCTAAAATAGTAATGCAAGGTGCTCACACTTAAACTAAGTGATAAAGCCCATATAAACAAGAAGGGTACAAGCCAAGTAATAATACAAAGGATTTTTAAGGAGTCTGTACACAGTACACCTAAACCACAGACTATGAAAAACTGCTCAACAAATGAACTCTGAGGGCTTGTGTACACTGAGGACATTAGCAGAATGCTTATACTGGTATAATTCTTCCAGTATAGTTATACAAGTATAACTCCATATGGGCACTTCACTTCAGAAGCAATATAGGACAAACCAGAAAAAGACACAGTCTTATTCAGGAATCTATCCACACGGAGTTATTGCTGTAGTTTCACAGGTATATAATTATACCAATGAATTATGCCATGCAAACAAGCCCTAAAATAAAAGGGTATTTCTCATCTGACACAAAAGGCTGTAACTACAAGACTGTAATCTATCTAGTGATGCTTTCAACTTGACAAATTAGATATCAATTTATAACCAGGGACTCTCAATCTTTTTGAGATTGCAACCAACAATTTTTTTTGAGGGGGTGGGGGTCATTCTGTAACTCCCATATCCCGCCATCTTTGGTGGCCACAAAGGATGATCGAGTTTGTTTTGGCACCATTCTGTTGAGGACAGGTGCTGCTGCTCCTAGAAACTGAGATATCAGCTCCAGAGACCCTTGAAGCACCACTTGCCCTGACCCAGAGCTGAACATGGGGTGGGTGGAAAGAGAGAAGCCCTGATTTGACTAGATTAGAAGCGGCAAGGGAGTGAGATGAAGACATAACAGGAGCTGTTCCTTAACTTCCCCTTCCTGGCTTCCTGTGGCTCAAGCCAGGTGTTTTGCTTTTCTCAGATGGTAGATGCGAACCATCAGGTGCTGTCTTATGATCCAACACTAGTGAACAACACTAAACTACCTTTCTCTTTTATTCTAATTTATTCATTTTATTCTATTTGCTAAGACAGGGATTGTCAAATGTCTTCAGAGAGTGGGCCACATTTCTGAGCGTGTCTTTGTAGGCCATTTCCCCTTCCATTTGTTGCTACCTAGGACACTCCTCTCATTCGTAACACAGGCACCTCCTTTCCTCCACTTGACATAACATTCATGTGGCAACTACAGGAGTAGTTCAGGGAAAAAGCAAACCAATGCTTTTATAGCATTACTTTCATTTATATTGATCTGGCAGCTGGAAACAAGGAGAAGGCAGCACCGTGTGACTAGACAATGGCTGGACTTGGGGATGGAATATCTGGTATGCTCAGTGGACAACTGCTAAGATTTTAAACAGAGCTATAATTTAATGAAGCCCCAGGTCACTACACATTCATTCTAATCCAGTCTGACCAATGCAGAGGTCAAGCAAGGAGAAGCACTGCTGTTGGGATAGTTTATATGGAGGACATTATGAGTTCCTGATAAAGGGAAACTTTTTTAAAACTGCTTTAAAAAAATAGTAGAATTGCATGAATTTAGAAAAACTGCAGATCCCGCAATTTTAGATTCTCTACAGCATTGCTACAAAATCTAAGCCTTCCTAAAAAAAACTCTCACTCCTTTCATTGCAAAATATAGCCATCAATGTAAGCCAGAACACTTCCAAACAGAAGACTCCCTCCTGCAACATCTCATCTCAATGAGATAAGAATTACAAAGCCTCCAAACAACTGTATGATTTAGCATTAAAAGCTGTATAGTTAAAAATCAAAGGCCAGAAATACCAACATTAAAAGCATAATTATGCATGCTGAAAAGTAGCTGTGAAAAATGCATGACTGAATTCTGTGTGTGTCTTATGGAAGTCAGCTCCATCAATGTTGGTAACATTAGGAGTCCTAGTGCAGACCACGTTGCCAGTATTTTAAGTGCTATGTCCATTAGTCATGCTCTGAGCAAGATTAAAGGACATTTTATTTAAAACAGGCAGCAGCCAGGGTGCATGACAGCTCTTATTGTTGCTAAGAGTAGAATTTAATTTGTGTCTGAAACAGCGAGAAATATTTTTTGCAGATGGGGCCTGAAAGTCAAGCAGGGCTCTTTCTGGCTATTGCATCAAGAGTAAAAGATTCTGCAGTCAGAATGTAGTTAATTCTATAGATTCACTAACAACCCAGCTCATTCTTCCAAAGCTGTAGTGACCTGACAGTACTAACAGGAGTAAAAGTTGGTAAAAGCTTCTTTTTGACCTCTAAAGCAAACAGTGACATTAAGTGCACAAAGGTAAGAGTTTCTCTGGAGGAAAAAAAGGGCCAATTGTAGTCACTTTTCTGACTATAATAATATTTCTATACACATTTAATCAGAAAAAACAAGGAACATATTACCACCTTTCATGTCCCCAAAGGCATACAGATGTGTACCATGACCACATTAACATTTCTACACAAATGCTCTAATACAGTGTTTCCCAAGCTTGAGACACCGCTTGTGTAGAGAAAGCCCCTAGCAGGCTGGGCCGGTTTGTTTACCTGCCGCGTCCACAGGTCCTGCCAATCACAGCTCCAGACCAAAGGGAGCTGCAGGAAGCAGCGGCCAGTATGTTCCTCGACCCATGCTGCTTCCAGCAGCTCCCATTGGCCCGGAGTAGTGAACCGTGGACAGTGGTAGCCGCGATTGGCCGGACCTGTGGATGCGGCAGGTAAATAAACCAGCCCAGTCCACCAAGGGCTTTTCCTACACGAGCGGCATCCCAAGTTTGGGAAACACTGCTCTAATAGAAACCCAAATTTTAACATTTCCCCCATTAATTTTTACTGTGCAATCTTAATACTGCACATAAACAGGGTTTGGAGGAGCTTTTTCATACAACAGTAACATCTAATGATAGTGAAATAAAAGACTGCTATATTGGATCAGGCCAGTTATCCATTTAATCTAATATGTCTGACAATGGCCAGTACCTGACAGGTAAGAAGAAGGTGCAAGAACCTTTAAAGTGAACAATTATGGAATAACCTACCCAAAAAGGAAAATTTCTTCCTGACCCCCCACCTCAGTCAATATTTGTCTTATGCCCTGAAGCATGAGATTATATTCCTTATAAAAATATCTTTACCTTAACTAGCATAACCATAGATGATCCCATTATCCAATGAGTGTCTAAGCCTTATCTACAATTTTACTAAATTCTTGGCCTAATTGCTATCTTGTGGCAACAAGTTCCATCAGCTAGTTATGTTGTAAGTAGCTCCTTTTGTCAGTTTTACATTTGTTGCTTTTTCATTTCATTCAACATTCTCTTGCTTTTATATGAGGAGACAGGATAAATAGGAGCATATTGTTTACTTTTTCAGCACAATTATTTTATATATTTAAATTGTGTCCCCTCTTATTCACCTCCTCTCTCTAAACAGTTCAAATCTTATTAGTCTCTTGATATGGAATTCTCTCCAAGCCTCTGATCACTTAGGTTACCCTCTCTGGGCTCCTTTTTATGCTGTATGTTATATTTAAGATAACATAAAAAAAATTGAATGCAGTATTCCAGTGAGACTGAGCAGTGGTTTTTATGATGGTATAATATTTTCAAAGCTATTTTCTATCCTACTTTTTATACTACCTAATTACATACTAGGCTTTTAAATGCCCCCAATCAAAATTCAGTCCTCCCTGTGGTAATACGGAAAGTTATGCAGTTCCTGCTCCAAGGATTTTCCATCTGAGATGACAAATGACACAGAGGACACGGATATGATCAGTTATGGAATTTGTTATACAGTTATCTATAAAAAAGCTGCAGTGTGAGAGATAATAATGGCTTGTTGGAGGGGTATATGGTTAATTGACTGATTTCTTATTTTTGAGCAGATATTTGTGTTAGCTATCCAGAATGACACCCAGGTCTTTTTCCTGAATGGTTGTTAGTACAGAACCCAACAACATGTTTGATTAGTTCAAATCAGTTACTGAAGAATTTAACCTCAAACTCACCCTTGAGTAGCAGCAATCTTTCCCTTATAAGTGTCAAAAATTTGCATAAAATCTAAGGCCATGTCTACACAGAAAAGTTGCACTTCTCACAGACCTAAGGCCTATGCTTTGATTAAAAAACTTTCTTCAAATAAATTTTCCAAATGTGAACCAAGAGTAAACTGATTAATACTATTTTTCATACTCTTCCGACAGCTCCAGGACTGTCACTGCTCCTCATAGCTTTGCCAAGCTGCAGCAATGTGAAAACTAGTCATATCTGTTTTCTATGCTGCCCTTCAGAACCAAGGTAGAGCAGTGAAAATAAGACCCAGGTCAATTTTACACTGATGCTTGTTCCTAAAACTAGGAGGAGATTTAGAAACACAGACTGGAAAAGGTACAGAGCAACAAAAAGACATCCGCCTGCAGCAGCCAGAAGGATGAGAAAGGAGGAAGGACAGAACAGTGTGATCTACACTTCCAGCAGTCCAGAGATCTGAAGTGGGGGGGAAGCAAAGCGAATGCTGCTTCTCCCACCTTCCAAAAGGGAAAGGGGCTGGGGATCTAAAGCCTGGTCCACACACAGATTTTGTACCATGATAACTATTTTGATTAGGAATGTGATTTTTTTTAAAAACCAAAATAGTTCTACCAGTACAACCCCACCACCACCACCAGCATGGGCCTAGTTACATCAGCATAAAAGATGCCTTATACCAGTATCGCTGTATACATAGGTATGTGTTTTTCCACTTTAACAACATAGATATCACAAACAAAAGAGTGCATTGTTTAGGTCAGCATAAGCTACTTCCCTGTTGAATCAGTGAGTTCACACAAATCTGCATTTTTCTGAAATAGTACACAGCATTCTAGGTAGATATCCCATGATGTAATGTTCCACCACCAGGATCTATGCATTCTGGGATTTTTCTCATTGTTCATTTTGGGATATCTACAAGAACCTGCTGGAATTCCAGGACTGGGGACTCTGACCCCCATGATTCCTCATGTTATCCAATAATTCATCTGGCTTTTGCAAGCCAGCACTATTTTAAAACTCCTGGATGCCACGATCCTGACAGTTATTAATACGAACAGGCTGCTCTGAATATATTGGCAGTTACACAGCCAGATTGCTATGGAGGAGTTAAGAGACAGCCACAGTAACATTAAAAGGAAACTGCTAAAAGAGAAGTAGGATGAAAGAACAGTTATTTCTGCACAACATTTTCCTGGAGCAGCTTCACTCACTGGAACACTGTGTCTGGGCTCAGCCAAATAGCACTGAGTGCTGTAACTGGACAGTGATGCAGAACTGGGATAACAAGCAGTGGTGGCAGACAGCTACTTCCAGGTGAGATCTGTAAAGCTGTGAGAGCTGCAATGGTAGACTACCAACATGAGAGTTCCCCTAAATGTGTAGATCATGTGGCCACTGCCATCTGGAATGTCATCACATTCAGCCAGTGAGTGTGAGATTTGATATTTCAGAAAAACAATACTTTTGATCTTAAAGTCTCTGGCACAGATGTCATTTTGAGCATGCTGGATGGAAGAATAAAAGCCAGTCATGTGAAGCTCACCCAACAAGATAGGGGCCAGCTAGTACCCAGAACAAAAGTTGTTTAGTTCTCCCATACAGTTGTATTGTAATACAGCAACTACTACTTACTAGACATAGTCCCCTCTACAGCACTTTCAGGCTGTCTCTCTGCCTGAGTTTTGGGAGACATCTCTGGCACTGTCGCTGCTTCTGGGTTTGGCATGCTAGAGAGGTCTTAGCTATTTGGGGAAATCTCCCAATTGGGGTCCATGATTTCATAACACGGCCTTCTAGTGCTATGACCAAACTGTCCAGAACACCATGTCGAGGTTTGGTTGCATCCACCGTAGCCAAAATCTAGTCCAGTTCCTCAGAATAGGTGGAGGTAGTGAGAGCATTAAAGGAGGTGTTGTTTTGGTCTGACTTTTTATAATTCTGCTAGAGTTCCTTTGCTTTGGGACTTGTCCCAGGAGTGACCCTTCTCCCACAGTTGCTCAAATAGCCAGTCCTCTCTTGATAGTCTGGTGACTGCTGTTAAGATACAACTGGACATGCCCATCTCCTAAAAGGGCAAGGAAGCCCAGAACCTCGTGGAGGCCCGGGGCCTGGCTGCTATAATGAGTATGTGATTCTGGGGGTGTGAACTCACCATAAACTGGAATCTCAAAAGGGGCAAACCCTGGTGTGTGTCAACATTTAAACAGAGAGGCAACATTCAGTCAAGGTAACTCTGGCACAGCAAAAAGCACACATGTAGACAAAGACACTGATCCAGATGTGAAGTAACATGCCGTGATAGAGCAGGGGGAGAACTGCCAGAAGTATATAGTTCATCCAAAATAGGGATGTGTCCACACAAACCTTATACCAGCATAACTCATTCAAAAACAATTCTGTCACTTGCAAAGCAGAATAAAGATAAGATAAGATAAGATAAGATAAGATGACAGGTAAATTTTAACACCTTGTGTGGACACAAATTTACACAGAAAAAAAAAAAGCTTTCCCATGTGGACAAGCCTTTATTCACATACAGGAAGGGGAATAAGCTATGTCAGTCTAATGAACCTTGACACCAATATAACTGCATCCACACTGGGGAGTGGGAGGGAGGTTGTACTGTTTTAACTACATTGATATAATGAAGTGATAGGTGTTGTTTAACCACACCAGATCTAAGACATCTAAAATAGTACTATAACTGAAGTTTTCAACCGTGGGGCATGCCTCCCTGAAGGTGCATGGAGGAACATTGGGGAGCACAATGCGCAAGGTATTTTTTACGATTATTACACAATAAGAACATGACACTGGAAATTACATTGAAATAGCGTGGAGAAAGTGTTTTGCAACTGATTTCATCAGACTGACTCTTTTGGCAGATATAAGGCTGTTGACACAGTACACAGGAGAGTGTTACAATGAATTTCATTATAAATACACCATTATTTCAATATCAACTATCATCTTTCTAACCTTCTGGTTTAGTGTAATGACAGGGTATGATATAACAAGCAGTTCTGCTGTGCTTATTCCGCTGGTGAGTTTGATATTTTTTTAATATCATTATGTGGTGAAAAATGGATCGGTATATATTGTCAAAAGACAGTCATGGTCTGAAACAAAAGGGAGAAGCTGAAACAGTCATTACCAAGAAAAAAAACTGCAAAAACAAGAAAATATAAAGAAGCATATCTGGATTTTGGTTTCCACTTCCATTGCAGATAATGGAAAAATTAGGCCTCAATGTGTAGTGTGTACAGTAACTTTAGCAAATGATAGCCTGAATCCACCAAAATTAAGATGCCGTTTAGCACAAACCATGGTGATCTGGTAGGAAAGACCAGAGACATTTTTGAACAAAAGCTACAAGAAATTAAACACACACACATACTATGAAAAAAAATGGTATCCACCTTGCAAGTGCATTAAAAAGCACGTCAACTTGTTTACCACATTCTCAAAAAGTAAAACCTTACACAACTGGGGTAAAACTGGTTCTTCCAAGAGCAATTGACATTTGCAGGTCACTGCTCAGTGACAGCGTTGCAGAGAAGTTAAAAATGATCCCACTGTCAGACAACAGTCAGCCATCGAATCTCTGAAATGTCAGAAAACATGAACATACAGCTGATCTCTTGATTGCAATACAGTTTAATGAAGGAAATATTGGAAGATTTTTTGTTCTGCAAGCCAATTAAGATGCATGCAACTGGATCTGAATTGTTAAAATTAGAAAGTAATTTCAAAAAGTTCTCATGAGTTGAAGTAGGAAGCCTGCATCGGAATCTGTACGGATGGAGCTCTTCTATGTCTGGAGGTAGGAAAGGCTTGAAAGCCAAAGAGTTTGAAATTGCTCCACATATATCATGGACTCATTGTATGATACACCACTAAGCTCTTGCAACTCGAAACATGAATCAGGAACTTACTGATGTTCTGAGTTCTGCTATTAAAATTGTGAACTTTATCAAAACACAGCCCACAAAGACACAGTCTCTTTGCAATGTTTTGTGCAAAAATGAGAGTGGAGCATGATGCTTTTTTGTTTCACATTGAAGTCAGGTGTCTATCCAGATGGAAAGTGTTGCAATATTTATGAACTGTGAACCAGTTTGATTTTTTCTAGTGGATTTGAATTTTAGCAATGCAGACACTATATGATCCCAACTGTCATGTGTTTTTGGTTTACCTTGCTGATATTTTTGATAAACTAAATTCTCTGGATGTCTCATTGCAAGAAGCGGAAAGTACTATTTTTGACCTGCACAGCAAGATATCGGCACTCAAGAGAAACATTCACTGGAACACAAAGATTGAAACTGGTTTAAGCGGTCCATTCCCATTGTTAACTGGCACTACTGACTAAACAGAATCTGAACTACTAAGCATTGAGAACCCAATCAAGAATCACTTGACTTGTCTCAGAGCCAGTTTGGATATTTTACCAAAGAAAATGCACCCCATGAATGACTGGATTTTCCAACCTTTTGTAGCTGAAGCATGGACCTCGTCCCACCCTTTCAGAGTGGTAGCCGTGTTTGTCTGTATCAGCAAAAAAACTAGCAGTCCTTGTGGCACCTTAGAGACTAACAAATGTATTTGGGCATAAGCTTTTCTGGGCTAAAACCCACTTCATCAGATGCATGGAGTCAAAAATACAGAGGCAGGTATAAATACTCAGGACATGAGAAGATGGGAGTTACCCATCAGTGGGGGCTCAGTGCTAACTAGCCAATTCAATTAAGGTGGAAGTGGGCTATTATCAATAGCTGTCAAGAAGGGAGGAAAATGACTTATGTAGTGCTAAGGAGTTCAATGTAATCAAACTGATTTCCCCCTGCTGATACTCACACCTACTTGCCAACTGGTTGAAATGGGCCACCTTGATTACACTGAACTTATTAGCAATGTAGGAGAGATGATTGCTGGATGTCAAACCCAACTCCTCTTCTTCAGCATTTAAGATTTGACCCTGGTACCGAATATAGAGAATATTTGAAGAAAATGAGCTGGAGATAGTGCTTGTCCCATTTGTTTCCCTAATGTTTGTAATTTAACTCTGTCATTGCATATTTCTCTTTTTTAAGATCTCACTCAGTTTCCTCCGAATTTCAACAGTGTCAGCAATAAAACAGTTATTTCCCTGCATTTTGGTCAAGGCTACAGAAATAGGCTTCAGAGTACTCAGCATGCGTTCAACATTTCTCTTAAGCCCAATCTTAAGAACTTTGGCTGTGACAGTGCCATCTATTTTTTCACGATTTTGTTCATAAACTGCCATCAGATTAGGCCAGTTCTTGATACAGTGTTCAGAACAGTCCACTATTGAGTTCCACTGCACATCTTGTGGGAGACTAAGCTTGGTTCCTCCCACTTTTTTCAGAGCAGCTGCTCCAAAGTGGTTGCTACAGAAGTATTTTGCAATATCAACATTAGCCTTTATTTCTGAAGTCTTTGACTAGGAGGTGCACCAAATGAGTACTGCAATCATATGTTATTAGCTTGGGACTCTCTTCTAAATTTCTTTTCATTTTGGATACATTTGCAGCATTGTCTGTGACCAAGCTGTGTACTAGACATTAGAATTTTTTTTCACAGTTTGTTATAGCTTTTAGTGCTACTTCTTTTAAGTATTCTGCTGTGTGTGCATTTCCTGATGCATCAATTGTTTCCGCAAGGAAGACATTCCCTTCTTCTTTTGTTACACAAGAACATACAACAGGATCATTGTGGACATTGCTCCACCCATTAAGACTCAGGTTAACAATTTAACAATTTCACCCTCTAGACCTTTCGCTCACTGCTCAGTTTCTCTTTCATACACTTTATCCAGCAATTTGCCTGTGACATCTGTTCTGTTGGGTAGACTGTATCCTGGTCTTAATGACTGAACCATGTTAAAGAAGTGTAGGTTCTTAATCATACGGAAAGGAGAGTTTGTTACATAAACAAACCAGGCAATTTTTTCATCAATTATTTCTTTTTGTAATCTGCTGCTGCTTATCACAAACTTATCTATGGTTGTTTCTGGATGATGGAGATTTTTTTTTCCTTTTTGCTACAGGTGACGTACTGTGGCTATGTGACATACATGATATGACTGAAACGCTATCATTGGCAGATAACTCTGAAACTATAGAAAACTACAGTGATCTTGACAGTGGAGAGTCTTCAGAATCCTGTGAGTTGAGGATGGATTCTCCTAAACAAAATAAGTCAATGCTGTTATTTAATTATTACTACCATACTGCTCATTTGAAGGTGAAATTGTAAAAGGAAGATCTGCCTATTTCAGCTATTTATTTTTTTATCAGAACTGCATCTGAAATGATGTACCAAGAGTAAAAATATTTTCTTTGCTAACAGTGAGCAATTCAAGATAGTCAGAAGCAAGAAGGCAAGTCCTTAAGAAAGAAGTTGATAAACACAAGTTTTACAACCTGAAGATCCTGCCACTTTCAGAATGTTCCGTTCACATCTTTCAAACGGTTTCTCCTCGACGAGAGGGAGGCCTTTCCATGGACGTTGTTTCATTTGGGCAACAGGCTTTGCTTTTTTTGTTGCACTGTTTGCATTTTGCGCCATGTGCCTGTCTCCACAGGTTAAAGGAACTTTATTGAACTTCATTGGGTCCCTAATCCATAATATTGGAACTCATTTACAAAACTTTTGTTTAACATTACCATGAATATATTTTCTCATACTATACATCAGTTGATAGATCCCTTTCCATGATGAAATATCTTTAGAGCTATAATGCATCTTATTAAGAACTACCGTTTGATAGGTTTTCTTTCCCTCAAAAAAGCATTTTATTCAAAAAACAACCTAATTTTTTTGGTTTTTTAAAAATCGATTGATTTGTATCCACCCTGGTATGCTGTGTATTTAAAAACTTACAAGTGTATGTAATTTTATTAAAATTATGTAAAGTCTCAAGTGGGTTTATAATAGGCTACCAAGCACACTTTTTGCATGTGTCTTTTATTCTGTTGGGAGCAAAGTCAAAGAGGGACTCAGCTCAAATAGGGATAACACCCTAACACAGTGGATCTCAACTTTTCGCAGACTATTGTACCCCTTTCAGGAATCTGATTTGTCCTGGGATCCAAGTTACACCTAATTAAAATTACTTACACTTAACAAAATCACATATAAAAAAAACAGAACCTGGGCTGGGTGGTCATCATGCACCAGCGTGGCGCTCTAGCTGAAAAGAAGGGAGAATCTTGCTCACTTTCATTATGGTGTGGATACACCCAATAAATGTATAAATGTAAAATCAGATATTCATGGAAATGTCATACCACAGTATTGGTTTACTAATACCTTTCAGGTGTGGCTCCGGACCTTGTCTCTTTGTTGAACAGTATGGTATAAAAGGATGTCGATTCCCCTTTCCATTGTCGCAAACAGTGCTCATAAAGGCTCTAAGGTCGTCACATTCAAGAGCTGCTAGGCAACAAAGGAGGTGATAAATTATTATGGTATCAGTACAGTGCTACTGACTACAACAGCTGTGGGTTTTCAGTGCTTTATATACGTTGGACCTTGGAAGGACCTTTCAACATGGTTGCAGCAACTGTCAAAATCAGTTGAGCACTAAATTAGTCTTAGCAGATGTTACTGATGGTTGAGAGCTGACGTTGCTCCCCCGATGAATCGTCATCTGGTTGGCTCACTCAATCACAGGCGAGCGCTACCCACGCAACCCACGCTCTGCATACTCAGGTGCTTCGGAGAAGTATCACGACTGATCACCCATTTGCCAGAATAGGATCCACCAACGCGCTGCATACCATCGTCTGCTAGGTACAGACGTATCTGTGGCTGTCCATGCATCCCCCGGCCTGATTTGCGCCGGTGTTGGTAGCACTTATTTCAGGAGAGCCCTTTTCATAGGCTGGTAATATCCCTATAAAATCTTATACCATTTTCACCACTTTAATTTTATTTTATAAGTTCACTTTACGCACTGGCATTAGTGGTTAAGACATTGTTTTAGATAAAAATGTAGAATGTCTCCACTGATTTGCGCAGCTAATGGGAGTTCTAGGGCGACGGGATCAATTGTGTCGCTGGGCAGATAATGAGGTCGAGGTCAACACTTACTGCTAGTTTGGTAGTCCATAATGGGTGTAAATTTTAAAAACCCATAACTCTCAATTCTAAATTGAGAGAAATGTTAAATGTAGCCATACAACTGGAACAGCATACACCGAGGTAAGAAGAAAAGATAGAGAGGCTATATAGACATTCCCTATGGATGGAGAGCAGAGGTATTGAGTCCGCCATGCAAATCTGATTTAATTCTGGTAGGATGACCCCGAAGCACCCAGAAAGACAATGATATGAATGAACGTTTATAACTAGTGCATTCTTATGCGCAATTTTGTGGCTTGTCTTATCACGGTATAAATCATGTGCCCAGATATTGCGTTTCTACACACTCAGGAAAAAATATATTGAATCGCGAAGTTAAAAAAAATTGTATTGTCTACTGTTAAATACTAATACTCATAATACCAATTTACAACTTATTAACATTATTCTTGGCCATAGATTCTCCCTACAAGGTGAGTTTGCACTACGCTTCTAGATCAATTTAGGTATTTTTAGATGTGGTTTGAGATCACTGTATGTAATGGAAACCAACAGTGTGGACATTTTTAATCAATTGATTTTTTAGATACCCAACTAATGATCTTTAATTGCCCTTTCTAACTATATTATTAATCAAATAGAATAGATAGAATTTTTCAACTTCCACAGTGGGATTTTGCAGTGTACACAGTACCGTCGTGCAGCATCTCTTGTCAGTGTCATGTGCAACTTACACATGGTATTTATTTTCTTTGGTATACAATCAGCTCGCACACTCGATAAAAATTAACAAATTAGCAATGTCAAAGAACTATTCAGAAGGCGCTCTCAAGTTCTCTCATATTTTCCTCTTATCTTTATTACTGTATCGCCAAATCGCTTATAACAAACATAGTTTTAGTTTACATATGTTATACCGATAAGAGATTAAATTGAGGTGCCTGCTTTCTTATTTTAACCGGCAATGTCACAGCTGAAAGTGAGACAGACCTTTGCCTTGGCCTTTTTGCTGCCAGCCTTGGCCGGGTGATTTACCCTGTTATACGCTGCCCTGATTATTATGACACCCATTGGACATGCAATCTATCCGTCCCGTGCCTTTGCTCCATGTCTGCCCCCTGTTGTGCGCACTGCTAGGTAATGTCAGTCTCGCGTTTACAACACAGATACATAGACAAAATAGACACATCACATTACAGTGACATGATACTACGCCATATAGTGAGAAGAGAGACACATATACGATATAGATCACGTCATGCAAATAGATATATGAATACCATAGCAACATACTAAGACCATATATATAATATCATGATTGTAGTACTGAAGAGTAGATTCTATCATCATTAGTTATAGTTTCATATTATTTATTAATAAGGATACACATTATCACTGCAAGACTTTTCGCGATATTTTGCTAAAAAAATAAAAGATGCAGGATACCATAGTCTTTGAATGTGTATTATCATCTAAGAAAGATACTCACAGCATCTACAACAAAGGAATATTTCGGAATTCTGGATGCGTGTTCTTAAGAATCTGTGAGGTAATTCATTTTGATTTCTTTATTTATTTCCTGCCGTGTGGGAGGCCTTACCTCTAGACAGGTCTGTTCCTTCGATTGAAGGGTATCTTTCTTCCGAACAGCTTCTTTTATGACTCCCTTTACTCGCATGAGTATTAGACCTGCCCCCCAACAGCTATGCCACTCATGTGTCTCCTGTGGAGCTTCCTGCCACAAGTCCTCTTATAAGCGCCCACGCGCTGTGCCCTGCCCGCTTGCCGGACTGGTGTGAAGAAGTGCCTCTCGTGAGTGACTATATACCTGTAGGGCACTGAGAGCTCGTGCTCGCGCTGAGTGCTCGGTGCTCATGAAAAGGACGCAACTGGACATCTGAGGCGTCTTCTGGGAGGAGATCTTAGACTGATTAGTCGCTACTAACCTTAACCGTGTGCATGTCATGCTCTCTGTACTGACCTTGTGGCCCTGGGATTCTGTGGCACTCGAAAGTATTGATGTCCATATACTCAATATAGATGCATATATGCACATGAGAATAGACGATGACATAGAACATATAATATCACGAGACGTAACATCATAGATATATGAAGTATATAATAATTTCCAGAAGTAAGCATAACTGAAATATGTCTTTGCTTACCTGAGCGAGGCTGGCTCATTCCATGCTCACGCCCTTACCCTTCTTCAGAGTGTGAAGATTGAGGAGAATGAAAACCTGATCCATGTTTCGTCGGACTGTGACATGAGTGACTGCTTTGTCCTTGTGAGCAGGACTATACTCATCCATATTTGTGCAGACGGGGCCTGCCAAGACCAGGCAGTCAAGGTAAGTCAGGATGACGCTCTTGAGGAGAAATAATATTGAAGCTGAGAAAGCTGCTAGCTAAATCTAGTTCCCCCTCGCCTGCTTAAGTCGCTGGAGAATAGAAATATATGTCTATAGTCTCCCTCCCATGCGTTCGGAACAATAATTTGGAGGATTCGTTATCAAGGCATTTCTTCAAAGCTCCAATACCCGTGCGCTTATAGTTGTTTTCATCTCATGTCCTCAGCCACCGTGGGCTCTCATTCTGGTGTGCATTGAGAAGATAGTACGTAGCCAGATGTCTCACTATTCATATGCGATTCTGACATCTAAGGTAACAAGCTACTGCTGCTGGATTGCCTCTCCGACATATTCTGTCTTGCTGGCGAATTCTCCCGAGACATGCTCTGTGTGTAATGAGGAGAATTCGTCATTTAGCCTGGCTGGCTTGTACTGACGCTGATAGTGAAAACATGGCTGCTGTGAAGCACGAGATGAATGATCGCAACGAGCTGGCTCTCGTGCATGTGCGTTCTCAACTCCTTATCCGTAACATTATCGTCGTGTAACTTGTTATAGTTGCGAATCTCTTTTGGGGTGCGACTTACATGGACAAAAGTATATCTGTTGCATATAAATAAAGAGATGTCCGGGATGAAACCGACGTGTCTCCTCGTGGTGTAGTCTAGTTGCTAAGATTGGATAGAGAAAAAGATTCTGTGGTGCACTGCACTAGCTAGTGACACGGAAGGCAAAGAGGTCACTCTGGGATATTAAAAAAGTTAAGTACCTGAGTGAAAAGAGAGTTGCCGGTTCACAATCCGTGCTAACTACTTGCAGCCCATCGTCGTCGTCATTGCCGTGTGAACTATGAACTCTCAGATGGATCAAGACCATATATCTGGTGGCGATAAATTGTATGACAAATCTATTTCCCCATGTGCACGTTTGTGATAGTAAGAATGGTATTCTTATCTATGAGTTATGTTTACAGGATATGCGATTAATGTCGGTGTCTGCTGACTGGCAAGCCGCAGACGGTCCCGGGGTCCGGTGGTGTGCGTGATTACATTTTTTCATCGCTTGACCAGCCAATTATTATAATGTTCAACAATTATGTTCTATTTGTGTTTATGCACTACAATGATGGCGGAGGTAATATCTTTAGTGGACAACGTCTTTCGGTAAGAAGACCAAGTTTCAGACATACGAGAGTTCTTTATTTGTTTAAATTGCAGGGGGTGTATCCCTTTAAGGCATAATGCCAAGTATTTTTCACAGTGGCTAGTAGGTGTAGTTCCACAGACAGTAGATATTGGTATGATTTACTGACATCCCTTATTCAAGTTTATGTCCTCTGTTTACCAATGTAGAGTTCACCTGTTTCACAGGCTCCTACTCTAAGTTTTCAAGTCCCTCTGAGTTCTTTAGTCTGGCACTAACCTAAATTACTTTGTGTATCTTCAAGTTCACTCCTATTTACAAATCATAATATATTAAACCCCACCACCCAATCTTCATTTTCACCTGCCTCATAACAAGGCTTGAAAGAACCCATTCGGCCCACTAGAAACTGGAAGAATGAGCCCTCAAAGTATATCTCTGCTGTTGGGAAAAGCTAAAAGTGACTGGAGCTACCCAATAGACAGAAATCAGAAAGGAGTAAGAAATCCAAAGGAGCAGCAAGAAGTAATGGGAGAAGAGTTGGAGCAGAGATACCTGACGTACATCACACCACCAGTCTGGGGGAAAGGAAGCAAGGGATTCCCTGATAACACTAGAATGGCTTCAAGTTTTATCAGACACATTAACTAACCAGAAAGCCGACACAAAGATGAAGCCCCTAAAGCCGTCCAGGACAAAACCACAAGTTGATTCAACTTTTTATAATAAAGAGATTGCACTACAGTGCTTTTAGTAGGTAAATTGAAAAATACTTTGCACTGTAAAAAATACAAAAGAAAAACACTTGTAATCAAAAATAAATATGGAGTGAGCACTGTACACTTTGTATTCTGTGTTGTAATTGAAATTAATATATTTGAAAATGTAGAAAACATCCAAAAATATTTAAATAAATGGTATTCTATTATTATTTTACAGTGCGATTAATCGTGATTACATTTTTTTTATCGCTTGACAGCCCTAATTATAATATACAATTGTTTTATTTGTATGCACTACAAGATGGGTGAGGTAATATCTTTATTGGACAAACTTCTTTCGGTAAGAAAGACAAGTTTTCAGACATACAGAGAGTTCTTTATTTGTTTAAATTGCAGGGGGTGTATCCTTAAGGCATAATGCCAAGTATTTTTCACAGTGGCTAGTAGGTGTAGTCCACAGACCAGTAGATATTGGATGAATTACTGACATCCCTATTCAAGTTATTCCCTCTGCTTACCAATGTAAGAGTTCACCTGTCTTCACAAGGCCCATCTCCTAAGTTTTCAAGGTCCCTCTGGAGTTCTTTAGTCCTGACTAACCTAAATAACTTGGTGTCATCTTCAAGTTCACTCCTATTTTACAAATCATTAATATATTAAACCCCACCACACCCAATCTCATTTTCACCTGCTCATAACCAAGGCTTGAAAAACCCATCGGCCCATAGAAAACTGGAAGAAGTGAGCTCAAAGTAATCTGCTGCTTTTGGGAAAAGCTAAAAGTGATGGAGCTACCCAAAGAACAGAAACTCAGAAAGGAGTAGAAGAAATCCAAAGGTAGCAGCAAGAAGAATGGGAGAAGAGTTGAGTAGCAGAGATACCTGACGAATACATACACCCACCAAGTCTGGGGGAAAGGAAGCAAGGGATTCCCTGATAACAACTAGAAAGGGCTTCAAGTTTATCAGACACATACTAACCAGAAGCCGACACAAAAGATGAAGCCCCTAAGCACGGTCCCAGGACAAAACCATGGTAAGAATTGTACTACCCTTGCTTTACCCAGCAGCTGGAGGCGGGGGAACTGGTCTTTTAATCAAATCAGACACACTACAATTCACTGGTTCCTCCCACTCCCTTATCTTTTATCAGCCTGGAGCTAGTGGAGTCATCAATTTTCAAGTTCCATTGAGAGTTTTCTAACAAAAAAGGTCCTTTTCTGCTGAACCTTTCCATCCATTATCCGAAAGGTAAGAGGTTTTTTTTAATTTCAAGTTACATAAGAGTGATAATTTTAAACAATTTTAACTAATTGACATAAACTAATATTCATGTGCAGCATGAGGCTGCTACTAAGTTTAGAACTGTACGCTTTTGTGCCTGTTTCATTGTGGGGTTCTACAGCTGCGTAGTCAAAAACTTTCCAGCTACAGTAGTATGCAGAGAAAACAGTAGATAGTCTCCTTTCCCCTTCCTCCTTCTGAAAACTGAAATGCATGAAAACATAAGCTAATGTCAATCACACTTTTAAACAGTTCAAGAGTCATACAGTAAAGATACGATTTTCATAGCAATCGTTACTCACCTACATTACACCTATACACTATTTTAGAATAGTAATTAATTGTACTTTAAGATCCAGTGGGTCCCAATTTGGTACTCTTATATGCACTATTCCTATTCACTTCAGTGGGGAACATGTGTATTTGAGAGATAGATTAGATACTGTTTGTACAATGTAGACAAGTTAAGGTTACTATGAACCTCAACTTTTGCATTTCCAGCCTCAAATATTTCATACAACAATTAAGTTTCTCTCTATATCATGTAAGTTAGTGTATAGACTCCTAAAGAACTGAGATCCTTCAGTATGAAAGATCTTCACAATGTATCCTATCACTACTATTTAAAAAAAAACTCACATACTGTAGGCTCTTTGTAACTTCAGTAAATCATTTCCAACATTCAAAAAGGGAATACTACTATAGCCACATAGAGACATTTAAACTGGCTTAATGCAAAGGTCAATAACAAGAGGCAGCCATGACCAGAGGTTACATTGGGCAAGTTCCCAGGCACTGAGTAACCCCTGCTAAACTCCACAGCTACTGGATTCAAGGATAAACAGTACAACCAATTGGGACATCCAGAGTGGGGAAACCTGGCCTGGCAATACAGGAGATGCCTCTGGGTGGCAGGGTCTTCTCTCCAGCCCCCCAATCTCCATTCTTTCCTTGATTTTTCCCCCCTGCACCTCTACTATGAAATTTAATCAAAATTTATGACAAAATCATATCCTTATTCATGAGTTACACAGTCCAGCAAAGAACAACCTATTCAGGTACATTATATCAACACAGGAAAGAATAGGTCCAACAGGGATAAGGAGGCTCTACAGCTCAACACCCTGCTCCCCCCTAAGTGGGGTGCAAGATGAGGACAAATATGTCTAGAACACATCCAAAAAACAATCTATTTAGAGAACACAGGAAAAGCTGCATGCAGGCCAAAGTGAGCTATTAGGGCACCATTCAACTAAGGTCATGAAAAAAATAACTTGGAAATGAAAGTATGTGGATCTTTCTCTCTACTGCAGTTGGGAGCCAGCCAACAAGCCACAGGGTCCAATGCAAATCAGACAACAGGTCGGGAGATGTGTACTACATGTCATTGACAAAAGTCTACACAATTATTTCTGCCTTCATTTTATGACACCAGCCAGAGCAGCCGAGAACACAGAATTAAATACATGGAAGTGACAGGCAATGCACATGCTACAATCAGTTCATCGTTACCATGAGGTGGGGGCGG
>NC_133777.1:51543494-51557344 GCF_003597395.2 Chelonoidis abingdonii | reverse complement strand
TGCCGGGTGCAACAAGGCAGAGCCGTGTGGGTGATGTGACAGAGGTGCACGCGCGACAGGGACAGGGGCGGCACACAAACATGGGGCATGATCGGGGGTGGTGCGGGTGCAAACTGTGCAGGAGTCATGGGGGATTGATGGAAGGCACGGCAAAGCAGGCAAGGCCGGGCACACTACCATGGGGCATACGGGGGAGGGCAGGTGCATTCTAGGTGCACGAGCTTTCTGTAGTGGGATCTGTTGCATGGGCAAGCATAAGCAGGGGTCACGGCATCAGTGCAGGGGCCCGGGCGCGGCAAGCACAGATGGGGGAGGCAGATACGCGGGGGTGCCGGTGCTGGCAGAGGCACCCCGCTGTATGCCCCATGTAGTGTGTCCGCCAATGGCCCCTGCTGTGCCGTGCCCTATGCCACATCCTCACACTAGCCTCTGCAGCACCCGGCACCCCGCCGTATGCCCCATGTAGTGTGCCCGCCCCGGCCCCTGCTGTGCCCTGTGCCACAACTTCATATGAGCCCCTGCACAGTGTGCACTCAGCACCCCGCCATATGCCCCATGTAGTGTGCCCACCCCTAGCCCCCTGCTGTGCCGTGCCCTCTGCCACATCTTCATATGAGCCCCTGCACAGTGTGAACCTGGCACCCATGGCCTCTGTCACATCCCTGGAGCACAATGTGCAGCACAGCCCGCCATAAGCCCCATGCACAGGGTGCACCTTGTGCCTCACTGTTCCATAGGGCCTGCCCCATCCCTACCATAACTCTGTGCACTACAAGCCCCATGGCACAATGTGCATGGGTGGCAAGTTTGTATAATTTTTGGTGGTGCCCAAGTGGATCTGTCCCATCCATAGGATCGACCGGGGCAACCACCCCGGGGCCTCGTGCTTTGGAGGGCCCTGTGCTTCAGGGGATGCAGATCCAGGGTGGCCTGGAGGGTTAGCAAGGTGCCTGGCGCCAACAGCAGCAAGCAACCCTGCTCCGCACCATCTCTTCCCACCTCGCCCACACTTCACCTCTTCCCCGAAGCTCCCACCCCTGAGCAATGCCGGGAGCCAGAAAGGTGGAGCGGAGTAGGCTGGGGCCAGGTCACTCACTGCTGCCAACACCAGGCCCCCCACTAACTCCCCAGGCTGCCCTGGACCCTAGGACCCCCCCCAAGCACACTGGGGGAGGCAGAGGGTTGTGTGGGTCTCTGTGGGGTGGGAGGGAGTGATGGACGGAGCCAGCCACAGCCCGGTTCTGCTCTGCAGAGGGGTGTTGCTATAGCCCCCTCAGAAAGCCTTCTCTGTACTGTGTATTTTATGCCAGTCCTGGGGTGCCCATCGCTGCTCCTTTCCCCTACCCACAGCTCCATCTGTCTGTCCCCACAACCCCCTCCCCCTGGCTGTGTCTGTGTGTCTCTGACAGGGACAAACACACAATTATCTTAGCTCTTTATACACATTTAATGAATTTCACTGCTATCCCTTTTTCATAGATGGGGAAAACTGGTGTACAGAGAGGTTAAAGGTCACAAAGCATGTCTGGTGTGGAGTAGTCACCCATCTCAAATTTTGCAGGACATTTCCTAAACCCAGGGGACAGTTCTGCTTCAGGTGACAAAACAAGGCTGAAATAAGGGTCAGAGGCAAATCTGGGATTAAAACCACAAGAATTCATCGATCAGACACCCTATTCAGACTACAGTACTTTACTGCATCCTAAAATCTAATGCCTGGATTCATGAGATTCTCTATCTGCGGCGGGAATAGAATCCATAACGTTCTACTCCAAAACCTGTAGTTCTTGATTCACTCAAACTGAATGATAATCTCCATTAGCAATAGTTAGTATTATACTACTCTCCCACAGACTGCAGCCACAGAGGATAATGTTAAGAGATGCCATCAACTAGAACAGTGGTTCTCAAACTGGGGCCGCCGCTTGTGTAGGGAAAGCTCCTGGCGGGCCAGGCGAGTTTGTTTACCTGCCCCGTCCGCAGGTCTGACCAATCACGGCTTCCACTGGCCGCAGTTCACCACAGCAGGACAGTGGGAGCTGCTGGAAGCGGCGCAGGCCGAGGGACGTATCAGCCGCTGCTTCCAGCAGCTCCCATTTGCCTGCAGCGGTGAACCATGGCCAGTGGAAGCCACGATTGGCCGGACCTGCAGACCACGTGTCCGTCATCCCACCGTCGCGTTTCTCGGTTCGACAGATGCTCATCTATCGCGTATTGATTGTGCACTGTTCATATCTCTTCACAACCACCCCTAGAGTCCCCGTGATCAACGCCAAAGGGGACCTTGCAAAGCGACAAATTATGTTAATGGACCGATTTGGTTCAGACATGGTCCATGAGAGCCACAGGAATTGAAGCGTGATGGTGTGCGGGAGCGAGGCGGGGTATGCATCGGGAGGTGCACGTCTCGCTTCGGCCCATTTCACCTGCCCCAGGGCACTGCGGCCACCAATAAGCTTAGGAGCTCGCAAGCGGATGGCCGGGAGAGTGGAAGCTAGCCCCACAGCATGCTCGGTGGTGAGCTCGTGCCGTGGAGGCACGAGATGTTAGCGTGGTCCAGGCGGCGCCGTCGCCAAGGGAGACAAACCACAGAGCATCTTCTCGCACTCCTTCCTGGTGTGCACGACGGTAACAGTGCAGTGGACTGGTAACTCGTATCTATGTCATCAGCCCGTGATTGCTCTGGGCTGGCCTCAGGAGGTTGGCCGGGGGCGCCTGGGTAAAAATAGAATGACCCCAGTTATTCCAGCAGATGTAATAGATGGCTGGTAATCCCTCATCATAGCAACTTGGGGCTGAACTCCATCAGCGCCCCTCCCCCTTCAATGTCTAAAGACAAGATCTGTACTGCTGCTACATGCAGCAGGATTCTGCACTTCTCTCCCTCCACCGTTTAAGCCTGCCTGGACTACACAGCAGCTGGAGGCTGCCTCCTGCTCATTTTATCTCACTAAAAAGTCAGTGCTGCTCATTCCTGCATTCATTATTACTTCATCACACAAAGTGGGAGACCCTGTAATGGTAGCCCAGAAGTTTTGGGAAGGAGGGAAGCAACGGTGGAGTTGTTGCACGGACACCCCCTAGATGGCATGCAGCTCAATCATTTCGTGGGATCTGACACGGAGCGGCTGTGCTCTCTGTGTTCTTGTCATGGTTCTCAGTACACTTGCCCCATATCTAGCAGGACTGACTCTATTTAGATCATACATGAAAAAGAGAATATGACCCGGGGGTCATTCCATTTTTGCTTTGCGCCTCCGCTGACCTCAGCGAAGGTCAGCAGGAGCACCCATGACAGCAGCAGATGTACAGAACGACTGGTAACCGTCTCTGGACCGTTGCAAGGCAAATGAATGCTGCTGTGTAGCAGCTGCAAAGTACTGGCTCTGTCAGCAGCATCCAGTACACAATCGTGACAGTGACAAAAGGCAAAACGGGCTCATGGTTGCAATGTTATGGCATCTGCCAGGCAAGCCAGGAAAAAGGGCACAAAATGATTGTCTGCCGTTGCTTCACGAGGAAGAATGAGTGACGATATTTACCAAGATCACGCGACACTATTTTGCACCATCATGCATTGGGATCTCAACCCAGAATTCCAAAGGGCGGGGCGACTGTGGGAACTATGGGAAGCTACAGGATAGCTACCACAACAGTGCACACGCTCCCAGAAATCACGCAGCCTCGGTGCAAATGGACCACACACCACTGGAAGTTATTTGATGTGTGGCCGCTTGCACTCGACTTTATACAATCTGTTTTACAAAACCGGTTTATGTAAAATCGGAATAATCCTGTAGTGTAGAAGTACCCTCAGGCTTCTGACAAGTTGCTAATGCTTCCCTCTACCTCCCCATATAGCAGTAGCACCAAAAGCCCCAGTCAAAAGGCACATAAAAAGGTCACAGCCCCTACCCTGAAGCACTTACAATCTAAGGCTCCAATCCTGAAGTTTAGTGTATGTGGGAATACACCTGCATCTGCATGGAGCCCCATTGATTTCAAAATCTGCAGAAGTACAAGTCAATCTCAAGATTGGGCCTAAGAAGACAAGCAACATACGAAGGGTAGGGAGGGAAGGAAGCAAGTATACAGAAAGTAAAAGTAAAGAAGGCTATCTGGAAAGAATCAGTTGGAAACACATCACTGATCTTAACTCAAAATGCTTCTTATAGTTTCAGCATACACATTTAAACAGAAAAAAGATACATAATATGTAATCTGGGATTTTCAGAGGTGTCTAACTCCCTTCAATTCCTTTAAAAATCCCATCCATATAATAATTCCTGCTGTCAGATACCAGTCTGTGGACCAAGGAAAACAAAGGGATAAAATCTAGGTTATTGTGCCCAGTTTATAACTGCAAGCATAGCATCCACCAGTATGCAGCTCAAATTCCTGTTGGGGAGGAAGGCAGAATATAGCTATGTTCTTCCTACAGTTTCAATTGGATGTATTATTCTTCATCACTTCCGGTCCTAAGCTGTGGTGTAGTGTTGCTGTTCACTATTAAACAGCTGCTGTGCTGCATTCCATATCTGAGGTAGCTGCACTTCAGTAGAGAGCAAAAATTCTTGTATAATTTTCAACCTATATGTGTCACTTTGGAAACTTATGAGGTGAACAGTACAATCAAATTATTACAGCTAGTGGCAATTACAACAGCTACCAGCTTAGAGGTTAATTTATCTCAGTTGTTTATACAGCTGAGAGCAGTGTGTGCGCTCATTTTTATGCTCACATTTACAATCTTTATTTTCTTCCAAATTAAATAAAAATCAATGTTACTGTACTTTTTTTTTGGCAATAGCTGCTACAGATTATCTTGGTTGATTATAAGTGTCTCAGTTCAAGTAACTGAGGCAAACCCATTGGGTTTATGCTTTCAAAAGTGAAAATTCAGGAAGGGAATTCCCCCCCCGCCCCCCCCCAAGATCCTTGGTGTCCATCTAGACACTTGAGTGATAGTTCCTCCCAAAAAGCAGATGAAGACAGGACACTATCTTTTTTAATGACTTAATTCTTTCCACAATAGTCTAATTGTTTCTCAGCATTCAGTTGAATATTACGAAAGCAGTGCTCAAAGATTTTTGCTAATAAACTTTAATAATGCCACGAACATTCCCAAGAAAAGATTACACAAACAGAGTGGTCAATTTACACAGGGACAGAAAGTGGAGTGGCATTAAAGATCTCAAAGAAAATAAATCCGATAGGAAAATTTTCCTCTCTCTTTTCAACCTTCCATACCAGACCAGTCATTTGGGACTTCCCAAAGCAGTGAAAGCACATGAGTGCAGGACTCAGAGGCACTGATACCTACCTGCAATACATCTCTGCTAGCAAACCTCTGGCCACCAAGGCTTGTACATCAACTCTGCATTGCTTAGAACAACTGTGCTCAACATCCAGCTGGCTGCCTTACAATTCTCTAGCAAAGTCTCTTCCCCTCTTTCTACTCATGATGATCCCATTCATCAAGTTGAATGTGCCTTAAAAATGGCTTTGGTACCACTTTTCCACTTGTCAGTTATTTAATCCACTCAGAGGCAGTCAATTGGAATGCTGCTTGGCTTTTGCTTAGTCCTATGTACAGAGCAAACAGTCTCGTCAAGCCTCTAAATTCTGCCTCTCTTTCCATTTTAACCCACAGTCCTTTGTGCATGACCAGGCAACAAAGCTTACTCTGCTTTCAGTGAATTATGGCTCAGGTACAAAGCTGGAAAGGCAATTTCTTGATTACAACAGTTAGAAATGTTCTCTTTGATTTGAATTTTGTAAGGTTCTGAGCACAAACTCATCCTAGGGAAAGTCATGTAGGTTTCCCTGCAAGACAGCAATGCCCTGAACAATGGAACCTTTAATGACAATAACTATTGCAAAATCCTCTTCGTCAGGTGAAAGGGGAAATTGTGAAAGTATTCAGCAAAGTCTAGACAGGGGTTACTTTACTGATCACATATTGTCCATGGCTTTCAGGAAATATGTGTGTGGCCACCTATGGAGATGGCATCTGTTGCACCTCTAAACACTGCCATTACTGTGTATTGTACTTTATGCAGCAGATGCTCAGATTCATGTACAATCCATCCTGAAGATGGCAGGGACTGCAGTTGTTAGTAGGTCTATCTTCATCTTATCACACTAAGCAGATAATGATTTTCAAATTCCTGAGTACCCTCGTGAGTACAGTAACTCTTCACTTAAAGTTGTCCTGGTTAACGTTGTTAGGTTGCTGATCAAACAGGGAACATGCTCATTTAAAGTTGTGCAATGCTCCACTATGACGTTGTTTGGCTGCCTGGTTTCTCCACAGCTGGCCGTCTCCCTACACCTCTCCCCACACACACACAGTGCCTCCTGCCCGTCGGCAGACCCTGTGGGTCAGCATCTTCCCGCTCCTCCCCCAGCCTCCTGCCCGCAGCAATCAGCTGGCTTGTGACATTTAGGAGGCAGGAGGGAGCAGGGAGGAGCGAGGACTTGGCATGCAGACTCCCCCTCCCTCGCCTGACTCCTGAACACCACAAGCCAGCTGATTGCCCCGGGCAGCAGGCAGGGAGGGAGGGAGGAGGAGCCTGCGTGCCAAGTCCTTGCTTTTCCCCCCTCCCTCCTGCCTCCTAAATGCTACAAGCCAGCTGATTGCCCTGGGCAGGAGGGAGAGGGCAGGAGCAAGGACTCAGCGCCTGCCCCCTCCCTCCCCTGCCTCCTGCCGTGGCAATCAGCTGGCTTGCAGTGTTCAGAAGGGAGGGAGGGGAGGGAAGGGTGAGGAGCAAGGATGCAGCGTGCAAAGTAAAGGGAGAGGAGGTGGGGGGAGAAGAGGTGGAGTGGATGTGCTAAGAGTTGAGCCCCCTGCCCCCAGCAAAGTCAGTGCCTGTGCTTGCAAGAACAGCAAGAGGAGCAGACAGACAATCCATCGTCTTTCACCCTCTGACTCCACCACCTCAACCAAGCTACACACTTAGCAGTGATGATTGTAGTATTAAATTGTTTCTTTACAATTGTTTAAAACTTAAACCTGTATTAAGTTGCTTGTTTAAAATGGTTTAAAATGTATATAATGCCTTTTGTCTGGCAAAAAAAAATTCCCTGGAACCTAATCCCCCCTATTTACATTAATTCTTATGGGGAAATTGGATTCACTTAACATCATTTCACTTAAAGTTGCATTTTTCAAGAACATTACAATGTTAAGTAAGGAGTTACTGTACTCCATTTCGTTTTCTAGATTGCAGCACAGTAGATGTCTGACATGCTGGTCTTCTTCAGGCTCATGAGTTCCAGCCCTAAGGTTGAAAGCTCATATCTTAAATTAAAAGCCTTCTATCACTGATAGTCATATTGAACTGTCCACAGACCTGTTCACTAACTCAAGCTACCATGGGCCTACTCAGCCACTCCAGAACTAGTTGAATCAACGTTTTCCTTGACTTGACGATCTTTGGTTGGACTCTGGCCAGAGTGAGAAAAAATACATACACCAGCTTTAGCATGGCCAGAGAGTCCATCTCACTTACCTTGAAGGCACGCTCTGAAGAGAGACCTATTCTGCAAGTCCTTTCATCATAGTCTGAAGTGCCTCAACTCTGTTGGGGCATAGCAATGCCAGTACAATTTGGCCATGAGCCCCTTGACAGGGTCAGCTGTGTTCCTGGGAAGTGGTGGTGGGATCTCCAAGCACATGGGATGAAAGGCCCATAGTCACCTGTGTCTCATGCAGACTGCAACTGCAGTTGTGCATACATGTATTAAAGGGATTGTAGGCCCTCTCCTAGCCATTTATCTGCTATGTAGGTCCTCCACTTGCTGGAGACAGTAACTGAAGCCTGAGAGATGGCTAAATTCTTATTTGTGTTGGACGATGTCATCCAAAGGTTTAGCATTCTGCTTCTATTTGATAGTTGAATATAGTGTGAGACTGGTTGGAAGGAAATATAATCCAAGTGTCAGGACTAATATGGAAGATTGGAGAGAGAAAAGCTGTTTCCAAGGGAGGTTTGCATTTAGCTTCTCCTGAGATATGAGAACCCTCAGAGGTGGGAGAGAATTAGGCACTGCCAAATCTAGGCATGGATTTTTCATGGAAGCCATATACACATGTTGTATAGTGCAAGCTAATATATTGGTTCAGAGTAAGAGGACAGAGGCAGAATTTGTATCAATCAGTACCTGTTAAAATGAAGAGACTTCTGACAGCATTCTCTGCTGGAAAATAAATTACCTTCATTTTATTGTAGGGGCAATTGATCTATTGTTAGAAGGGGATGAAACTAAAATGAGGATAATACAAAATGATGGAGCAAACTTTGGAAACCAAAGGTTTTACTGCTAATTTTGAGAGAGAAAAAACACTTTGAATCCAAGATAAACAAAAACCTCATCCTCACTTATAAAAATGTATTTTTAAGCAAGTCCTTGAAAGGGATCTCCAGAATTTAATGTCGGTTATTAGTAATCTAAAACCAGCTTTGTAAGTAAGGGGAATAAGTTCTTTATTTTCCCTGACATCACCCACCATAGCCTTTGAAGATCAGCCACTTCACTTTAGAAACTGGTATTGCTAAAATAAAAGAAAATGTAGCATTTTTGTTCCTTCAGAAATGATGTATTTATATTACACAGCATATTTGCCACGAGTGATTCGAGGATATTTTTTAGACTGCCATAATCTGTCCCCTAAAGGCAAAAATGACAGAAAAAGATTAGTGCTCTACCCACCTTCATCTACCAATTAACATCACAGCAAATTGAATAGAAGGATTAGAGCCAATTAATTCCTTCTATGTCAGAATCCCAGATAAGGGCAAGGAAATTCTGACTTTCAACAGCTGAATGAGCAATGCCATTTGCTTTCTTCCCCACTCTCCTCCAGAATGGCTATGCAGTATGACTCTTTAAAACTTGCAGGTGTCAGCAGGTAAATCCCACAGATTTTGGGATATCTATGGAGGCCTAGTCCCTCCATCCAATTTCCTGGCTATGATGGTAATTTCAATAGCCTTATTCCTACCAGTGGCTGCTCCCACTGAGTTCCAATGTGGAGAGGGGGAAAGACAGTAAAATAATGCAAGTTTCAAGGGAAAAGAGATTGTAGAGACTGGTTCCCATCCACTTGACTCTACCCTGTTACTCCATTACTTGAGACTCCCTAACATGTGGAAACATTCCTGTTAGACCGAAGCATGTACCCCAAGTCATACCTCCTCCCTTCCCATGGTCACAGGCAGATCTCTTGTGGCAGTGAGTTCCACAACATATATTACACAAATTATAATTTCCATCAATTTTAAGTGTACTCTTAATTTAATTGGGTGTCCTATTAATCTTGTGTACCAATGACAAATGGTGAGATAATGGAAGTGACCTGCAACATATATTGCTTTTTCTACCCTTATGACATCACCTCTTTAAATTACCCAGCCTTAATCCTTTTAGTCTCTTCTCAGAAAGAAATCTTTCTCTGTCTCTGATAATTTTCATTGCCCATTGTTAGGCCTTTCCAATTTTTGTTATATCCTTTCTGATATAGTTAGTATTCAAGGGGAAGATGTATAATGGTACATTTATACAATAGAATTTAGATTGTATTAAGTTAGGGAAAGAGAATTTAACATCTTGCGTGTGTTTGTTGTGTGTTTCACCACTGCTCCATGCTGAGGCATGATTAGAGACCATAACCAAGTTTTTCGATTTTGATCTTAAATAATTTAAATATGTGTTTTGATATTGCTAGCATTACTTTTCCAGCAAACTTTGCTCATATTGTCACATCCCAGTGATGTCAAAGGAATTATATTGTATTGGACATTACTAAGAAATCACTTTTATATAACTGAAATCAAAAAATCGTCCCAATGGTACATTGAATCATAAAAACATAGGGCTGAAAGGGACCTTGAGAGGTCATCTAGTCCAGCCCCCTGCACTGATGCAGGAACAAGTAAACCTAGACCACCCCTGACAGGTATTTGTTCAACCTGTTTTTTAAAACATCCATTGATGAGGATTTCACAACCTCCCTTGTTAGTTACCTACAGGAATAAGTCACTATCCTTATAATTAGAATGTTTTTCCTAATATCTAACCTAGATTGCCTGTACTACACATTAAGCTGATTACTTCTTGTCCTGTCGTCAGTGGACAGAGAATTGGTCACTGTTGTCTTTCTAACAGCCTTGAACAACATATTTGAACTCTGTTATCAGGTCCCTCCTCAGTCTTCTTTTCTCAAGACTAATCATACTATGTTTTTTAAATCTTTCCTCACAGGTCACATTTTCTAAACCCTTCTTAATTTTTGTTGCTCTCCTCTGGATTCTCTCTTCAGTCTGTCCCCAGGAATGGACTTTGGAAGTTCCATAGAATGTCATTCGAGACTAACTGGTATATAGGCTGGAAAAAAAAGATGACTAAAATTTTTGCTCTTTAGCTTGACACAGTGGCATAAAATGGACGAGTGTTATCATGGTACCAAACTGTTTGTGGTCCCACTCAGGCAATCAGATCAGTATGGGCAGATCTTTGTTTTTTCTTGGAGTCCAATCAAAATCACAATGGTCTCCTTTCATGGCTCCATTTGAAAGAAGAGGGCCTAGACTTGTATGAATCAACACTCTCCTAGCCGTAGCAGGAATATGCTGGAAAACCATCGTATGTTCATTACAGTACAGAAATACCTTTGAAAATATCATTGCTGTTAGTTTGTAGGGCACTTTCAAAAAACACAGCAAAATACATTCCCTGGCCAAATAGTTTACAGGTTATATTAAACAAGAGAAACAAGATAACATTTCAAGGAGCACAGAAAAGGACGTATTATGTGGAAGATGTGCCAATCCATCATCTCAGGATTGGTTTGGAAGGGATAGTAGCAACGGTAAGCACCAAGTGACGATACCATAGCCAGCCTGAATATCTTTATAAAACTTTGACTAAAAATTATGTTTCTATGCTAAAAATACCAAGCACTTACAGCTTCAATATATTACTCATCACAACAGCAGCTGTCTTCCTGTAGATCTAAGGTAAATGAGCATTGCTGTCATTGGAATAAAGTTCTGCCTTTACAGGGATGCTAAAAGTGGGAGCACTAATGTATTTGCATCTGCATCACTCACTAGTCTGATCTTCTGACTCACTCTCCTGACTCTAAGACAACAGTATTTGAAAGTAAGGTGAAGTCCTAGTTTCCTGTCATGAGCAATGGCATTGTAGCCATCCATGATATTTGTGCACAGAATAAATTCATACCAGTATGCAGTTCTGGTACAGAATAACAGCTTTTGCCAATGTCTGGCACCTCCTAATGCTGAGCATGTTTAAAAGACCTATGAACCAACTACAGTATGTGTCATGGTATAATTCCCCACTCTGAACCTTAGNGCCAAGTCCTTGCTTTTCCCCCCTCCCTCCTGCCTCCTAAATGCTACAAGCCAGCTGATTGCCCTGGGCAGGAGGGAGAGGGCAGGAGCAAGGACTCAGCGCCTGCCCCCTCCCTCCCCTGCCTCCTGCCGTGGCAATCAGCTGGCTTGCAGTGTTCAGAAGGGAGGGAGGGGAGGGAAGGGTGAGGAGCAAGGATGCAGCGTGCAAAGTAAAGGGAGAGGAGGTGGGGGGAGAAGAGGTGGAGTGGATGTGCTAAGAGTTGAGCCCCCTGCCCCCAGCAAAGTCAGTGCCTGTGCTTGCAAGAACAGCAAGAGGAGCAGACAGACAATCCATCGTCTTTCACCCTCTGACTCCACCACCTCAACCAAGCTACACACTTAGCAGTGATGATTGTAGTATTAAATTGTTTCTTTACAATTGTTTAAAACTTAAACCTGTATTAAGTTGCTTGTTTAAAATGGTTTAAAATGTATATAATGCCTTTTGTCTGGCAAAAAAAAATTCCCTGGAACCTAATCCCCCCTATTTACATTAATTCTTATGGGGAAATTGGATTCACTTAACATCATTTCACTTAAAGTTGCATTTTTCAAGAACATTACAATGTTAAGTAAGGAGTTACTGTACTCCATTTCGTTTTCTAGATTGCAGCACAGTAGATGTCTGACATGCTGGTCTTCTTCAGGCTCATGAGTTCCAGCCCTAAGGTTGAAAGCTCATATCTTAAATTAAAAGCCTTCTATCACTGATAGTCATATTGAACTGTCCACAGACCTGTTCACTAACTCAAGCTACCATGGGCCTACTCAGCCACTCCAGAACTAGTTGAATCAACGTTTTCCTTGACTTGACGATCTTTGGTTGGACTCTGGCCAGAGTGAGAAAAAATACATACACCAGCTTTAGCATGGCCAGAGAGTCCATCTCACTTACCTTGAAGGCACGCTCTGAAGAGAGACCTATTCTGCAAGTCCTTTCATCATAGTCTGAAGTGCCTCAACTCTGTTGGGGCATAGCAATGCCAGTACAATTTGGCCATGAGCCCCTTGACAGGGTCAGCTGTGTTCCTGGGAAGTGGTGGTGGGATCTCCAAGCACATGGGATGAAAGGCCCATAGTCACCTGTGTCTCATGCAGACTGCAACTGCAGTTGTGCATACATGTATTAAAGGGATTGTAGGCCCTCTCCTAGCCATTTATCTGCTATGTAGGTCCTCCACTTGCTGGAGACAGTAACTGAAGCCTGAGAGATGGCTAAATTCTTATTTGTGTTGGACGATGTCATCCAAAGGTTTAGCATTCTGCTTCTATTTGATAGTTGAATATAGTGTGAGACTGGTTGGAAGGAAATATAATCCAAGTGTCAGGACTAATATGGAAGATTGGAGAGAGAAAAGCTGTTTCCAAGGGAGGTTTGCATTTAGCTTCTCCTGAGATATGAGAACCCTCAGAGGTGGGAGAGAATTAGGCACTGCCAAATCTAGGCATGGATTTTTCATGGAAGCCATATACACATGTTGTATAGTGCAAGCTAATATATTGGTTCAGAGTAAGAGGACAGAGGCAGAATTTGTATCAATCAGTACCTGTTAAAATGAAGAGACTTCTGACAGCATTCTCTGCTGGAAAATAAATTACCTTCATTTTATTGTAGGGGCAATTGATCTATTGTTAGAAGGGGATGAAACTAAAATGAGGATAATACAAAATGATGGAGCAAACTTTGGAAACCAAAGGTTTTACTGCTAATTTTGAGAGAGAAAAAACACTTTGAATCCAAGATAAACAAAAACCTCATCCTCACTTATAAAAATGTATTTTTAAGCAAGTCCTTGAAAGGGATCTCCAGAATTTAATGTCGGTTATTAGTAATCTAAAACCAGCTTTGTAAGTAAGGGGAATAAGTTCTTTATTTTCCCTGACATCACCCACCATAGCCTTTGAAGATCAGCCACTTCACTTTAGAAACTGGTATTGCTAAAATAAAAGAAAATGTAGCATTTTTGTTCCTTCAGAAATGATGTATTTATATTACACAGCATATTTGCCACGAGTGATTCGAGGATATTTTTTAGACTGCCATAATCTGTCCCCTAAAGGCAAAAATGACAGAAAAAGATTAGTGCTCTACCCACCTTCATCTACCAATTAACATCACAGCAAATTGAATAGAAGGATTAGAGCCAATTAATTCCTTCTATGTCAGAATCCCAGATAAGGGCAAGGAAATTCTGACTTTCAACAGCTGAATGAGCAATGCCATTTGCTTTCTTCCCCAATCTCCTCCAGAATGGCTATGCAGTATGACTCTTTAAAACTTGCAGGTGTCAGCAGGTAAATCCCACAGATTTTGGGATATCTATGGAGGCCTAGTCCCTCCATCCAATTTCCTGGCTATGATGGTAATTTCAATAGCCTTATTCCTACCAGTGGCTGCTCCCACTGAGTTCCAATGTGGAGAGGGGGAAAGAC
>NC_133777.1:51472149-51543394 GCF_003597395.2 Chelonoidis abingdonii | reverse complement strand
CACTTGGTGTTCTAGACCTGTGGATCCTCCCCTTAGGCTGGGGGGAGGTCCTTTAGAAGTGGGCGGGCTTTGCCCGCCCACCCCTGGGATGCCAATAGGCTAACATACCTGTTGCTCATTACTTTACTGTAGCCATCTGGCCTTGCCCCATCACACTACCTATAGATCTATGAAATATAGGCAGCCCTTACAAGATGGGCACAGGAAGTGGGGAAGGACGGGACTCCGGGCTTGGCAAGGGAGGCTTGTGAGCAGAATACCACTCACTGTATTTCTGTAGTCTGACTTGATTCATACCCAACAGGTTTTCCAATTAGCAAAGTAACCACAGCTGCAGTAATTAGTATTGTCAACCCCAAACACCCATAAATCATGACTCAGCCTCCAAAAGATCATAAGATTCATTTAAAAATTATGAAATTTAAAAAAATTAGGTACTTTTTATTTGCCTTCTGGATTTTGAGCCTTCAGGGTATCTCTGGGTCACGTCTTCAAGCTTCTCTTTTGCAACTAGGAGGGCTAGAAGTTGATTGCTTTATTTACTGCTTTATTTTTAAATTAAAACTGAGATTTTCACATATTCACTCAGCTCCAGGAGTGGGAGCATTAAGAAAAACCCAAATATCATGAGACTCATGATAAAACTGCAAGTGATGACAACACTATATAATGGCAGGCCTGAGACAACTTCCAGTGATGTCAAAATAATTAAACATGAATTGGATCCAGGTTTGCACTCTATGCTTCACAGTCAATTTTAACAAATACTCAAACCCAAGTAATGGTGGTGCCACAAATGAAGGATTCACAAGGAGAGATCAGAAGTGAGGATGGTAATATACCAAGGAAGAGTTTAGAAACTGGAGAAAAGAATGAGGAGAAATTTGGACAATGTCTAACAAGTTCTGGTATTAAGTTTTATCTGAATTTTATCTCAAGAAAATTCTAGAGAGAGATGAGAAGTTTAGTGAAGAATGAAGAAAGTTATCAGGAATGTCCCATAGGAGGCCTAGTTCTCATTTTCCCCAGGGGGCAGGGAAGGAATATCTTGGATTATTTTGATCTGCTGTGCCTGTATTAATCAGGGGACTGGGCTCTCTGTCTTCCACTGAGATGCTATGTGAGCTTAGACAAGTTAGCTGCCCTTTCTGTACCTCCATTTATCCATCAGTGAAATGGGTATAATGCTACTAACCTCAGAGGTATGTTTTCAGATTTAATATTTGTAAATGGCTTTGAAATTTTTACCGTAATAGCTTCTTATAAATTAACATATAATGGATAATTATTCCATGCCAGCTTCTGTTGCTGTGGATAATTTCTTTCATCATGAGAAAGAATACAGGCAACTGAAACAGAATTAAATGGTGTGGAAATCATTTTCTAAAATGAATTATATTTGTTAGACTAGAAAAAGTAAGCTTCACGTAATTTTGATTTTTTTTTCTTTGCAGAACAACATTATCCAAATTTCATGTAGGGCTTTCCTCAGAATGTGATTAGCAGCAGTTATACAGTGACACCCAGGTAGTTACTCAACATGAATCAGGGACATGAGAGATTTGCTAAAATATCTAGTCCATATGCTTTCTAGACTTTAGGGTATACAGTATTATCTAGTGCTTTGTCCAGTCTACTTTAAATGCCCGAAGTAGTATGGCTTCTTCCATTTCCCTTGAGAGTTTTTCTAAATACTCATCCTAAATTTTCACCCCATAACTCTTCAGTCCAGGCCTGAGCCACCTGCAACAATTAATTTGCCTCCTGGGTGATTACATCCACCAAATATTTATTAACAGTCATGTCTTGCTCCCTCATGCTCCACAGCTACTGTTTCTTTAAATTCTGCTTATTTTTTCCCCTATCCCTCAAGCCCCATAATGATTTTGGTTGCTGCTCTGTTCTCTCAAATTCATGAATATCTTTCTGGTACTTTTCTAGAAGTGAACACTATATTTTAACTGTTGTCTCAAAGCTGACTAATGAAGAACTTTTTACTTTTGTGTTGCATATACAGCAAAGGCTTCACATCATGGCAGCAAGGAGTTGTTCTCTCATTCCCTTTTATCTGACATTATTCCTTACTTGATTGTAAAGTGCCATGAACACTAACAACAACAATACCTAGCTCTTACATGGCACTTTTCATCAGTATATCTCAAAGCACTTTACAAAAGGAGGGTAGTATCATTAGCTCCATTTTATAGATGGGGAAACTGAGGCACAAAGGCAAAGTAACTTGCAGGTCTAACCCAGGTCTCCTGAGTCCCAGTCCAAGTCTCTATCCAATAAGCTGCATTGCCCATACAATACAACACAGTGTATACAAAAGAGTATAACAAAAAGGAAGGTACCAAAGATGGCCCAGAAGCCCCCTCTCTAATTCCAAGTAAATTTGAGATGGCCTGTATTCTATGCTTGTCACTGTAGTATCAGATTGAGTGCTATGAAGTACCTGTTAAAGAGACATATACCCCTGCAGCAACCACAAAACATACACAGAAATGTAAGACCACCTTTTAAAAAGTAAATACTTGAAAAAGCACTTCACAAATCTTTATCATCATTTTGCAGATAGATAAACTGAGGCACAGAGAGGGGAAGTGACTTGCCAGTCACCCAGAAGGCCAGCAGTAGCAGAGCTCGGAAAAGAACTCAGGTCTCTTAAATCCAAGTGTATTAGTTTCTCCATTAGGCTACACTGCCTCCATTAGGTACAGGGATTTATATGTGCCACGGGATCACGTGCTTGTTAGGCAAATTCATGGAGCAATGCAATTTCTCTCCTTGTTATGACTGCCCTATCCCCAAAACACCCTGAAATCGGCACTCATGATTGAAGGTAAACCAGAATATTTCTGCTGTGAAGTCCAAATTCTCTCAGACACACCAACCAGTTATGGACTGAACTACATTTAAAAAGTTTTACTTGACAGCATAACTCGGTTGGTTATGTTTGCCAACATAGTTGTACTGGGAGAGTCCTAGTGTAGATGCATTTACCACAGTATAAAGATGCTTTGTACCAATACAGCTTATTTTGATTTGGGAATAAAATAAGCTATTCTGGTGGTATGAGACACCTTTGTACTGGTATAACCACATCTACACTAGGTTTTTTTTGCCATTTTAGCTATGTCTTGTTAAAGCGACAAAACATTTAAGTGTAGACAAACCCTAAGATGCATCCTGAATATCTTTCAGAAATTAAAAGGAAGAGTCTATTTTTTTAAAAGGGGGGTTTGTGACTGTCATAAATAGATAGCTAAGGGTTAATGTTTCTTTTACCTGTAAAGGGTTAACAAAGGGAACCAAACACCTGACAAGAGGACCAATCAGGAAACCGGATTTTTTTTTAAAAAGCGTTAAGGGAGGGAATTTTGTGGGTCTTCTTGTTCTTGGGTCTTTGTCTTGTCTGGCTCTCAGCTATGAAGGGGATCTTTTCTATCTGTAAGCTTCTCATCTTCAGTTTCCCAGTTGTAGTACAAAGTAGCAAAACAATAGGCTTTTTTATGTTTTGTTTTGTATTTACATGTGTGGTGTGTGGAATGTTTAAATTGTATCTCTTTTTGAATAAGGCTGTTTATTCATTATTTTTCTTTTAAGCAATTGACTCTGTATAATTGTCACTTGATACAGAAGATTTTTTATTGTTTTTTCTTTCTTTTTTATATTAAGCTTTCTTTTAACCTGTTTGAGTTTCTCTGGTTAAGGCTAAGACGAAGGGAGGGGGAATCTTTTGTTAGCTTGACTAGGTTGAATGCATAGCCTCAGGGAAGAAGGAGGGGGAAGGTAAATTGCCTCTCTGTTTTGCATTCAAGAGTTTAAGTCAGTATCGCCCAGGTAACCAGGGAGGGAGAGCTGGGGATGAGTAAAGAGGAGACAAGGGGAGGAGGTTGTTTTCCCTTTTGGTGTGAGACTCAGGGCTTCTGAGTCTTGGGTCCCCCAACAAGGTTTTTGGGAGACCGAGGAGGGAGTCAGGTCCTGGAAATCCTGGCGTGCAGCGAGATCAGATCCAAGCTGGTAATAAGCTTGGGGGAGTTTCATACAAGCACCCAGATTTTGGACGCTACGGTCCAGATTTGGGAAAGATGCTTATGATAGTGACCCATTTCTTAATGGTCCTTTCCTGTCCAGGCAAAATAAGAGTAGCAAGCCTGAATAACCAGCCAGCCGAGCAAAGGCCAGGAATTAAGATGAGGGGACTGTATGTTGATGTTTGAAAATATCCTAAGGCACTTGAAGACAATCACTCCTCCTACTCATTCCTGTGCTATGATATAGTAAATACAAATTAGAGTTTTAAACTCAACCCTTTATCTGAGGTTCATCGATAGGGCCATGTCAAATTCACATTCCATTTGGTCAATTTCATGGTCATAGGATTTTAAAAATCATAAATTTCATGATTTCAGATACTTAAATCTGAAATTTCACAGTGTTGTAACTGTAGGGGTCCTGATTGTGGGGAGTCACAAAGTTATACTAAGGGGGTTGCAGTATTGCCACCCTTACTTCTGCGCTGCTGCTGGCAGCAGCACTGCCTTCAGAGCTGGGCGGCTGGAGAATGGTGGCTGCTAGCCAGGAGCCCAGCTCTGAAGGCAGAGCTGCCACCAGCAGCAGAGCAGAAGTAAGGATAGCATGGCATGGTACTGCCACCCTTACTTCTGCGCTGCTGCTGGTGGGGTGCTGCCTTCAGAGCTGGGTGCCTGGCCAGTAGCCACCACTCTCCAGCCACCCAGCTTCAAAGAAAGCGTAGAAGTAAGGGTGGCAATACTGTGACCCTCCTCCCAAGACCCCTTTTTGGGTCAGGATCCCCAGCTTGAAAGAAACACTGGTCTGCCCCATGAAATCTATATAGTATAGGATAAAATTACATAAAAGACCGGATTTCATGGTCTGTGACACATTTTTCACAGCCATGAATTGGTAGGGCCCTACTCATAGTGGTGGTGGAGGGTGCAGGAGGGTAGAGAAAACAAAAAAAAAGATGGTGTGTACGGAGTTTGGAGGGCTGGGCTGCTTAGGGGTTAGCACACTGACTTCCAGCCCATTGTTCCTCTCTCAGGGTGGTAGAAGTACCTGTTTTGGACATTAAGCCAGGAATCTTTGGCTTTCCACCTGCCTCTGAGCATCAGCCCTCAAGGGTGTGGCAGGAGGGTCCCAGTCCATGGCTCATTAGGAAGGAACCCCAGCAGGGTCTTCCCTGCTCAAGTTCATATTCACTTTCCTGGGCTACTTCCAACTAATAGGTCCCTTCAATTTGGGGTGTGACACCTATAATCCAAACAGAGAGTAACTCAACCGAAAGAGTGCAGATGAGCAGGGCTCTGCAGGATTTTAAAGGGGGTGGTGATTACAGAAGACTCTGCCTTGTTGGTCCCTCTCAGGCTCAACCTTCTATCTGGTTTCCTGCAGCCTGTCCACCCTTTGCCTGGGCTTTTCAGCTACCTTTTAACCTGCGCCTCCCATTGTAGGATGCACAGCAGGTCCAGAGGGACGGGGCTAATTGTGGTTGCCTTTTAACCCCTTCGTGCCCAGTATGGGGTTTGTATACCCCACCAGAAATGTGGTTAGGTTGGTCCCCCCCAAAAGGGTAAGAGCTAATGCTCTGAAGAGCATGTTCTCCCCCTGCTCAGTGGCAGGATGCCAAGGGAAATGTTGCAATCTTTATTCATGAAGAGAACTGACATGCAAGAGAATTCCTCTGTAAGAGGGGCAGGTGGGAGGGAAGAAGAGCAGAATAGCATAGTAAATTCATAAGCCCACGCATCCCTATAGATAGACTAAGGGATGGCTGCAATGATAGAAACGCATGACATGTTAGGCTATAAGATAACTAATTCATAGTGTAATGATTTAACATAGGTATGGTATGTCAGGAGGAAACTGTATAACAGGAGAAACAGCTTAGGAAAGAAGACTGTTTACTACGTCGTATGTTCAGGATTCAATATAACATTGCTATTCCCAAATGCTGCTGTGAGGGGCAAACTGGTTACTATCCATTTGAGCATCTCTCCTGCTCTTCTCCAACATTCAGCGGATTATTAAACAGTGTGGTTTTTTCTAAAGCAGGCCATGCTGCATATTTTTCTAAGTGTGCCACCCAACCACACACACAGTCATTCAGCTACTGAAACAGACTCACAGAGCTGACAAAAGCTACTGGCAAAGATCCAGCTGCAGAAGGTGCTGTCCAGTTGCTGAGAGCTGGTGGAGAGTTGTTCATCCAATAACAGATTTCTCCAGCTACCAAGCAGCACAGCAAGAGAGGAGCTGTCCAGCTGAAAAATGCAAAGTGGAGGTCGGCAGGCAAGCACAATAACTGTGCAATTTGGAACACACACAGGCTTGCAAGACATTGATAAGCTACTTTATGTACACATTAGAAATGGACTCAAAACTAACCTCAGACCTGCTACAAGAACAGGATTTCAGATCTGAATCTCTGGATTCCATATTGGATAAAAAACAATCAGATGGGGTCCGTTTTCCTGATCTATTTTGCATTCAGCACCATAGGCACTGCCTCCGTGGGTGCACTGGAGCACCCATGGAGAAAAATTGGTGGGTGCTCATCACCACTGGCAGCTCCCCACCCTGCCCCAGCTCATCTCTGCCTCCACTCCACCTCCTCCCTTGAGCACGCCACCAGGTCCTGCTTCTCCCCCGTCCCTCCCAGCGCTTCCACCATGAAATAGCTGATTTGGGGATTTGGGGAGGGGATCCCCAGGGGCAGGAAGGGGGCAGAGATGGGGCCAGGCTGAGGCCAAGATGTGAGCAGCCACTGGCACCCAATGGGGCAGGGAGGAGGCAGAGGCGGGGCCGGGGGCGCAAGCACGCACTAGTGCCAATAAAAGTTGGCGGCTGTGTTCAGCACAAGAGGATGGAAAGTTGCCAAGACTTTCCACTGCTCAGGCTGGCAACAACCTTGTTAAATCAGATGATTTCTCAAGATTTTCCATAATTTTTACATAAGAACAGCCATGCTGGGTCAGAACAAAAGGTCCATCTAGCCCAGTATGCTGTCTATTGACAGTGGCCAATGCCAGGTGCCCGAGAGGGAATGAACAGGCAACATTACGAAAAAGCCACAGTAATGTTACTCATTAATTTAGCTCCTGAACCACTGAGGCCTGAGTATCACTGCCTTAGACCTCCCACCGTAGCACTCTTGATGGAATCTGGTGAACTATTAGGTATGGACCAAAGAGGCATTCTTCAGCTCTGGTTTAGGCTATATATATATATACACACACACACACACACATACACACACACAGAGCAAAATGACTGACCAAGTATTATTTTATCAACTACAACTGGTTAACAACACAGTAAAAGCATCGTGATTGGTTAATAAAGTCACACAGTGTTTTAATCTCATGTGCTGCAAAGAGCTCCAAGAGACACATTAAAGAGCTACTTGTGGTTTGCAAGCCTCAGTCTGAATACCACTGTTCTAAGGTAATATAACCTTAACATGGGTAAAATAAGACTGAAATTGTTTGTATTTTAAACAAATCAATAAGTTGCTGTAAAGATAATGACAAAGAAACTAGTAATAATACAGATGCCCAGCTAGAAGCTCCAAAAAGCAAAAAAAGAGGAGGGGGGGGAGAGAAGAAAGAGGAACTAAGAATATTTTAGGTGTAAACTCATGAAAATGAGAACTAGAAGAAGAGCAAGGCCAATAAGAGTTATGCACAATGAAGAAAAACGCACACAAAGCAGTTCCCCAACAGATAAATATGTAGAGGAAGTGTTTTGTATATCCAGTATAAATCCTCAAGTCTACAACATAAAGAATAGCATTCACCACCAACCGGACAGCAAATATGTAAAGACAGCAAAAGAGTTCACAAGAAAAATTCAATTAAAAAAACAACAACAATCCCCACACTTCCCTTAACATTTTCTGCAAATTCAGTATCTGATGCTTCAGGTTACTCTAATTATTAATTTACATGATCACATAGATCTGAAATTAATCAAAGAGTCTTATCATACGCATGCATAAGGAGTAGAATTTAATTAGACAGTGAAAGTTTACTTCAGGTATTTCCTGATTTGAGTGCTGGATTACAGACTTAACAGTTCTCCTAACTTAGTGTTATCAAAGGTGTTTTCCGGGGTTTGCATTTAAATAAAATGGTAATCCCATAAACTAGAACTATTTGGCTAGACACCATCAAAATGCTCTGCCCCTTGCTTAGTGCCTTTTCAGTAAGCAATGGATGGGCACATTTAAAAAAAACATCACTGTCTCCATAACAGATACTGTAAATGGTCACAAGGTCACTAAACACATGAGAATGCATTTTGTACTATTTAACATCCCATGCAACTCCAATTACAGTGAGGAGGTTACACAAGAGACAGAATTGAAGATATGTTTGGAACAAGATCCAGTATTGCATAACTGCCCTGGGTCTCCCTGCATAATGATTTAAGGCAGTTATGCAATGTTGGGTCCTGTTCCAAGATCTCTGTCCTTTCAAGGTAAGAGAAGGATGTAGAATTAACTTCAATAGTCAGGAATAACCTTGGAATGTCCTTTACAACTGATAAATTAACAGAATTTTCTTGTCTTTCTATGGCAAGTGCCAATGAACAAGAAAATAGTTGAAGGTTGGATTGCATTTACGTGCAATAATTTCTCTTTTAAGTAGTCAGCATTGTATTTGTAAAAGGAGATTATTCTATATTTTTCCAATCTACTATGGAGAGGGAGGTCTGTCTTCCCCTAGTTTAGACAGGTCTATCTATGTGTTGTGAACTTTAGACATCTGAGATGACAAAAAAGGAGAATGAGTCATTCAGGCAAGAAGCTGCATAAAAAATCCTAAGAATCCAGTGACCTTCAGCTAACTGAATCAATTCAGTAATGTGGATGCTGCTAAAAATTAACATTTTTTTCCATTTTCATTCCAGAGGAAGTAGTTGACAGGATGATTTCATTTTCTCAGAACATCTTGTGGGTCAGTGGTTTTATTTTGACATTTTACAAACCTTTCAAGTGGTAGCATCTTGTACTGATTAGTTGAAAATGTATTTTAATTAGTCTGGTATAAACAAAGCCCTACACTGTATGCACTTAAGCAGTCTTGCAGAAGGCTGCCCCGTGCTCCATTTTTGTCAGGGCAGGCACATGAATTATTTTGTATGCTGCCTAAATAGCCAGTCAGGTGGACTGGTGGAAAGGGGTGTATGCAGAGGCTGAAGAAAGAGTGAAAATTAAGGGGAGTGTTCTGAAGAAAGTGCTTCTCAAGAGGAGAAGAAAGTAGGCTCCAGTGGTGCTTAGACACCCAACAAAACGAACCTTCCGCAGCTGAAGAGCTCCTTAAGTGCACAGGAAAGAGATTGCATCATGTGCACCTTAGAAACTCTGCCATAGTGAAGCCAGCAGAGACTGGGCTTTCTGCCATGCAGCAGGCTGTCAGCAGACTGTTTTCAGGCTCACTAGGCTGGAGGGGGAGATTTGTGGCAGCAGGCTGTGGTTGAGGGTGCTCTTAACTGTACTGGTCTTTACCATTTAATTTAGATCAGAGGAGCTTTGTAGGACAAGAGACCGGCCCTTATGTATAAATGGATCTTAAATAGGCAAACAACTATTGCCAGGTAAATCTCTTAAGTGGAATTTTAAAATCTAAATGATCCTCTGTACCTGGTAGTTACATGTTTTTCAATCTGAAGGATCAGACTACAAAAAAAAACAATCACTTCAGGGGGAATGGGACATGGCAGCAGTTTGACAGTACACACCCATATCTACACAACAACTACACAACCGCCATGCTTATGCAACAATTTGCGTAGTCTGTGAAGGAAAGACATTGCATCCAGAAGAACCTGCAGAGAACTTTTCAGGCATGCTAAAATGGGAAATTAGCCAGCACATTGGAACCCACATGAACTCTTGCAAAATGGCTATGAGAAATTAGGACCTCACTTTTACACCATTTCCAAAAGATGGCATTTACAGCAGCACAATGGCCCTTATCACCATCCAATACTGACTAGGGGCCAGGGAACACTTGTACCTCCCAATACCACTTCCAACAGCAGCCAAGTTCTAATCTTGATGGCCTCTAAGCAAGAACTGACTCTGTTTTGCTTGTTACTGGAATGGCTGCTGGCCAGTGGGGGGTGGGGGAGGGTTGTTTCTTTCAAAAACAACAGTACAAAAGAAAATCTTATAGAAAAGTAACTGAAAGGGAAAGCTACTGCGATGCTAAGTGGAGTAATAGGGCTAATGAACCAGCCTCTACTGCCTCAGTAGGCCAGAAAGAAATTCTGAATAGTTATTAACATTCTGATTCAGGGCAGCAGTTTAACCCATGCTTAAATCCTATTGCATTTTCAGTTTCAATCAGAAATAAATGGGATTTAAGTATGTGCTTAAATCCTTTCCTGAATTAGGGCCAAGGTAACAAGAGAAGATGAGCTATTTGGGTTCATGCTAACCAGGGCTGGCTCCAGGCACCAGCTCAGCAAGCAGGTGCTTGGGGCGGCACATCGGGCTCTTCGGCAGCAATTCGGCAGTGGGTGCATCAGTCCCTCTCAGAGGGAAGGACCTGTCGCCAAATTGCCACCGAAGAAGAAAGCGGCGCAGTGGAGCTACCGCTGATCGCGGCCTTTTTTTTTTTTTTTTTGCTGCTTGGGGCAGCAAAAATCCTGGAGCCAGCCCTGATGCTAACCTTTAGGGGATATTTTTCACCATTATAAAAACCACCCAGAATTAGAAGCTGCTCAAATCACATTGTTATGAACATGTATAAGAACCTGACAAGAATAATGTAATAAAACTGGTATCCCCTTCTATATTTTTAATTAGCTAAGAGGTTTGAAGGTTGGATAAGGATATCTAGTTTTATATCCTTGTTCTGCTGATCTTTCACATTTACAGTCAAACAGATCTTGGCTAATGTTTTGTATCTGGATACACACTACACCTAAACCACACTCTTATCTGCACTTTTCCTATATTAAGTACTTTCACAGTTTTCAATATTAACATGTGCACTGGTGTAATTCTGAATGCTCTGTAACTAATAAGAGCAGTTTAGGTAAGAGAATATCACCTCAACCACAAGGGCATAAAGGAAATATTTTTTAAAAAGTTACCCTTAATACAGTTGGAGAGATACTACAAAGGACATCTTTAATCTTTTTTAATTTCAATTCCTGTAGCTGTCAACTTCATTAATAGGTATTTCTGTAACTGGAAAGGGATATCCATAGCCATTAAGCTAATGATAAATCTAATCAATAATGTAAGTTATGGAAGGGCTATGGAAGTTGTTTTAAGGGCTATTATATGACAAATCAATTGATTTAAGCTATATGTAATATAGAGGTGTTATTTTTTATCTTGTTTTCTGCAGATTGGGAACCCAAATTGTGGTGTACACAGAAGACATGAGGGATCAAGGCCTTGATTCAGAAAAACAACTCTATTCAGAATAGCACTTAAGCACTTGCTTAATTTTTGTTTAGTTCCAACATATCACCATGTATGTGAATTTTCTCTCAGGTCAGTGACCTTGGGGGTTTTTCACTTTCCTTTAAAGTGTGAGGTCTGGGTTGCCTGCCAGGTTTATCTGTGTATTTCTCATTTAAATCATTTCCCTGCCATTGCAGGGGCCTTGGGCGCTAGTGATGTACTTTGGTCCCTCTTATTCCCTGTCTGTGGCACATAATTGTTTGGTTTTCTGAGTGCTGTAATACCCTGGTCTAATTTCAATTGTTGGGTTTCGTGTGGAGGTGTCCTGTGATATACAGGAGGTCAGACTAGATGATCTGGTGGGTCCTTTTGCCCTTAAACATTATGACAAAAAACAAACAAACAACCCAAACCAAAACATTTTACACTGAAATTAAAATTGTCATTTAATTTAAAAATGTTGATTCAAACGGGAAAATTTACATTTTGAATTGGTCCCAAATTTCCAATGGGAAAGCCAAAGTTTTTCAAATGAAAGAATTTTTGGTTGACGTTTCTTACAAGGAAAATTTCAGCTTTTTTATCATCTCTACTTTTTAGTCTGAAATAAACACAGCTCTGTTTATTTTAATACATGTAGTTCCAGATATGATACATGATCATCAATGCATATGTGTTCAATGCCACATTTGTGAGGTTTACTTCATTATAGTATATGGTTCTGTGTTTACAATATGTGATTCTAGATTGCTCCCAACTTAACTTGCAGACAATTTCAGTAAAAATTAAATTCATGCATTTCATCTTGGTAGCTAGGTATGTGAGAATCTTCAAATATTAAAAAATAGTTTCTAGTTATTTGAGCATTTTAGAAGTATGAATTGTATTATATCTTTTCATAAGTTGAAAACAGAACAAAAAAAGAATTTCAACAGGACAACAAATTACAACCTACAGAATAGAGGTGTTTATAAATAGAATAACCATTTCAGTGGTGGAGTGTTCCTACCCGAATGGTAAATAAATATATACATATAGACAGAGGTGTTAGTCTATATAAACTTCATAATAGAAAAAGATTTATAATTATACAAGTGTGAGCAAACAAAGAGCGCTAAGACGACATATCCTCTTACAAGGCAAGGGTATAGTTATACCCTCACTATTAAATAACTGTTCAGTACTGGTACTAAAGCCTCATAGCAAACAGCTTTCTATAATTTTAGGTCAAACTATTTTCACTTTGCTGATGTGTAGTATATAAAGACCACTGCCGTAAATCTTGTGTAGTCATTTACACCTCTGTAAAGTGAGTGCAGGATGGCTATAAAATGCTACTACCAGTCTGAATGAATAGATAATTCTGCTCTGGTAGCATTTTACATCCGTTTTGCACAGATTAAATGGCTACATAAAGATGCTATGTATTGAAAAATAAGGTTCTACATGTTTCCAAGCAATAATGGCAAGTACGAAATGCCAATCTACAAAAGGCATTTAGTAACCTTTGAGCTAGTAGCAATACAGGTTATAAATGCAATGCAATTTTATAAAATTAGATGTTGAAAAAAGAGGCATCACAGAGCTGGATCATTAATTTCAACAGTAATCACTGTTAACTTGGGGGGAGGGGAGATTTGCCATTGCCATAGTACTAAGAATAGAACTGCCAGTTCTAGCACTATCTGTACTTATCAGCAAAAACAAACACACCTTTCAAACCAGCTAGGAAAGCATGTGCAATGTTAGAATTTATCAATGGTCTATCTCTGTCATATTAGCTGGGCAATGTTCATCCATCGATTGAATCCTCAGTGTCCTGGTCTTCTGCTCTGGGATCCTGTTTAACATTCCCAAGCAAGTGAAAAACTCATGTAGCAACCTAGAATATACCATACTTAACTTTACAAAATGAGTCTCAAGGGAGCAGAAGCTGTAATTCCATCAGCAAAGAGTCTTTTGGAATCCTGAGACTAGAGCTCACAGTGTACTGCTAAGGTGGGGTTCAGGAAAGTACACAGTGTTAGACAGCTTTTCCAAATCCCAGTCCCAAACAAGGTAGCTTGGTTATTCAGCACAACATGATCAGGAGGCGCAGACATATTTAGCACAGAGATAATAAAAAGTCTGGTGAACAAACCAACAACCAGCCATCTCTAGAAAAGTCTCCTCTCCCACAAGGCAATTAAAAGTGGATCTCATGGCCTGCATGGAATAAGGCCACTTACATGTATACTCCTTTCCTCTACTATGAAATTGCATGTAAATTGGGGTAGGTCTCTAATATGTATCTGTTACTTTTCAATCATGCTTTTCCTTGTCAGCAAGGCCACCCCTAGCTACCTCTCACAAGCACTGAATGAAACCACAATCATAGTGCTTGTTTGGCTTGGAGTTCAGATAGTAGGTCACTGTATAGAGGGGCTTCTATTTCCAGTCTAAACTTATTTTCATCGAGTGCCTCGATTCCCTGGCATGCTCCCAGGCCTGGTTGTACACTTCAGAGCTTCTGTTAGATTATGTACTCTGATAGAATAATTACATTTTTCTTCATTGTGAAAATATCATGGGACATCTTGTTTTGAGATTTGTACCCTCACTTGCTTCAACTCTGCTGTCCAGGTTATTAATCTTGGCCATAGGCATTTCAAACCTTTCCTTCTTAAAGAAAAACAGGTGTTCACTCTGTTGTCCCTTTTTGAGTTGGGTACTAAGTAGAGATGATTTAAGGGTACAACATTTATTTCCAGATCTGAACTTCCTCAAAGTATGGACATGTTTGGATACAGAGCTTAGGCAGGGGTCACTTCTAGTTCTATGTTCCAAGAGTTCCTGAACACACAGAGGCAAAAACAGATGAAAATAAAGATCCTGATTTTCCTTTTCCTTGATATATGAAACAAGTATAATTTGTGGGAATTCACCAACTTCAAAGTGGTTGAAAAACTTGGCGGGAACCAGTCCACCGGAATCAGCAAAACATTTATTGAAGTGTTTATTGGCATTTCATTTACTGGAAAATTAAAAAAGGGTGACATCTTCCAGAAAACTGCCTTGGTGGCTGCCCATAAGTCATGCTCATTATATGACTTCTTCTCTTTAAGAGAAAAAAAAAAAAAAATAAATCAAGAGGACTGAGGCTTAAGAGTTGATTAGGGCACTAATTTCTGTTGCATTATCAGAGATTTTTAAATTTAAATGTTAAAACCCAAAATACAAAAGGAAAAAACACTGTTGAAAATGGACATACTGACAAACCCACATACATATATAAGTGCTACCAGCTCTGAATATAGATATAACATATAGCATGGCCAGTGTTATCACACAAGACCCATTTACATGAATCAGAACTATCTGTGTTACTCATGAGTGGTGGAGTGAAATGGAATCAGATTGATTTACAGTCAGTGGACCCCTGGAATCCAATAGATTTACAGTTAACAGGGCCAAGTGCTTTAGCAGCTTCCCAGGAAAGTCTTGACAATTCTGATTTGTTTAACAAGAGACGTTAGTCAAGATGGGGGCTTACTTTCCCTCCCCTGCCCATCTCATTAAGACACAATTTGTCAATTAAAAGGCTGAGTGGGACCAATGACAGCAATAGAGTGAGAGGAGCCAGCTTCTACCATTTTCTTGGGGGGCTGGTTCCATCATCTCTTTTTTTCCCAGATGGAAGTTTGCATCAGCCACTTTCCTCTATAGCTGGTCAGAAATTTTTCAGCACAACTCTTTTTTTGAAAAAGCTTTGAGCCAGGAAGGTTTTTCTGGTCCAGGATGACTTTCTGGTCAGCTAGAGCACACCCCCAAATAGCTAATAACCCAGTGGGTCGTTCACTCACCAGGGATGTAGACACGAAGGTTGAGTCCCTTCTCCATACCAGGCAGAACAGAGACTTGTAGCTGGGTCTGCACATGCCTGGTGAGCATCCTACCCATTGGACCATCAGCTATTCTGGGGCCTGTCTTCCTCAGACTCTCCTGTTGGAGCTCTTCCATTTTGTATAAATAATTAAATATTCATAGGACCAGAGCAAGAGCCTGACTCCATAGGCTGGTGGTTAGGGCACTCATGTAGCACGTGGGAGAAACAGAGACTTGAACCTGGGACTCCTGTATCTGTGCCCTAAACTCTGGGCTACAAAGTCAGTCTCTTTCTCTCTGGTTCAATTAATGGTTAATTATTTATATAAAGTGAAACAGCTCAACTAGGAGAGACTGACTCTATAGCCTGATGATTATGGCATGCACCTGGGGTATGGTAGACCCACTTTCAAATCCTTGATATGTGTCTCCCATATGCCCTAAACAGTGGAGTATTGGCTTTGCTGGGATGTTGTTGTTTTTTTGTTTTGTTTTTTTTAATTAAAATTGTCAGAGGGTCTTGGGTTCATCCCAGCACAGAACAGGAAACATTTTGAAATCTCAAAAATTCTCACAGGATGGGAAAATGGCTCCAATTTCCTGCGGACATTGCCAGGATAGCTTAAAAACAGCCCCATCTGCACTTGGTGAAGAGATGTACAAGTGGGAGTCCTGGCCAAATTCTTGAGAAGGCTGTAATGATTGCCTGCTTCTGCTGCATCTGTTCTCTGAAAGCCAGAGAGACTCCTTCAAATAGTGTTAATCTTTTCTGGGCAATCAGATAACAGCTCTTTGCAGCTGGAGGTGCTTTGGTCAGATATTCGATGGAGACAATCAGGGACGCCATTTCGGATTCTGATGGGGGGGTCAACTTTAACTGTGATTCTAGGTGCTACTTGGGCAACAGAAATCTCTCTGGTTTTTTTGTAGACAATAACTTAGAAATTAGCTGACAGGAGAACTGTATCTAATTCATATATAAAGAATCTCTAATACTGAACTCTAATACTAACATGTTCGGACTTCTTCCATCATGTCACTTAAGGGACACTGGTTAGGTTTAAAATTTTAAAGAAATTCTTACTCTTGAATAGGACCATTGAAACAATTGTAGATAAATCTAGATTGCTTTGCATAATTTATGCTACTTACTTTTGCAGTTTACCAAGCTTGGAATAGCTTTAACTTTTGGAAACATCCTACTAGGGCAAGACCCCATGACTTTATACTGCACCTGCTTGGTGTTCTGGGGGTGTTACCATACTACAAATAGATTAAAAACTGACTTTAAACTGGAGTGAAACTGACACTTTCAGGTTACTGTCACAATATTGCCAACCCCAAATGTTCAAAAATCATGAGTCAGGCTCACCAAAAATCAAGAGATTATGTAAAAATAACAGATTTTGTGTTCCTTTTATTTCCTTCTGCTTCTTGAGCCTTTAAGATGCACTGGGATCACATTTTGAAGCTTTCTACTCAGCCAAGAGGGCTAGAAACTTAATTTTTGTTTAAGAATGAAGGCTGAAATCATCACATATCCATTTGACTCCAGGAGCTAGGGCTTTAAGGAAAACAATCATTATGGGACTCATGACAAAATCATGAGAGTTGGCAACACTGCTTTCAGTTCTGTTTAAAGGCTAATTACTTTCCAGAAGGCTTTTAAGAAAAAACACTACACCAAGAAAATTCCACTTTTTAAAGTTGAGTAAAAAATTGAGTCTTCTGAGGTATATCAGGGCCACTGAGGGCAGGAAAGGAAAATAAACAGGCACAGGAGATCTGGGCAACTCTTGAACTTGAAAAAAAGTTGGAGGGTCAAGTCTTCTAATCCTTAATCGTGTAAAACTTCTATTGCCAACAGCTCCTGCAGCCATGGATATTAACATGTGCTCAATAATTATACACTTCATACTTAAATATTTTGAGCCATCTTATCTAGGGCTACTCATTTTATACGCATCGACTCAGGGACTATATTTTCTGGCATATTCTGAACAGTGCTGAGCACACAGATGGTGCCACTGAATAAGAACACAAGAATGGCCACACTGGGTCAGACCAAAGGTCCATCTAACCCAGCGTCCTATCTTCCAACAGTGGCCAATGCCTGGTGTTTCAGAAGGATTAACAGAACAGTTAATCATCAAGTGATCCAGCCCAACATCCATTCCCAGCTTCTGGCAAACAGAGGCTAGGAACATGATAATACAATATCATGAATGATACAAATCATGACAATAATCATTGACTTTATGGACGCTACGGCTGCAATTTCTATTCTTTGTTCTGAAATTGGCTTGAATACAGCTGAAACACTAAGAATTTGTGGCATGAACACATACTCAGATGACACTTTCTCATTCCTTCCTTTTCTCAAACTCAGATAAAAAAAATGACAAAACAAAATGGTTTTCAGTTAAAATATAAAATTTCACAGCAGCCATTGCTCTACAGCCCAGCATAGGGCAGAACCTGCCATCCCTTGGGGGTTAAGTGACCTCTTCTCATCTGACTCTCATTCTTCATCCTTCCTGACTTCTGTGCTGCTTTTTATGCTGTCAACCAAGACAGCCTTCCCAGTTGCCTGGGACTGTTTGCTGGAGTCTCAGAGAACTGGCCTTCTTGCTTTTGCTCCCATCTATCAGAGTCCTCATTTTTTGCAACATGCAGCACAGAGAAAGGCTGGTCCAGTGAATAGGGAGATAGCCCTGAGAGATATGGAGTCTACACCCTCTACCCCATGGACTTACGGTATGACCTCAGGCCAGTGCCTTAAGGACAGCATTTCAAAGGCTTTTAGGCATCTAAAGATGCAGCTAGGAATCTAGTGGGGCTTACAAACCTTTGACAATCTTTTAGTCCCTCTGTGCCTCAGTGTCCCATCTGTACAATGGGGATAACAGCACTGCTCTACCTCACAGAGGGGCTGAGAGGAGAAATAGGTTAAAGATTCTGAGGTGCTCAGATACTACGGTGATGGGGCCACATAAGTACTACAGGGAGAGAGGGAACTTGTCTATACTATTGCTAGTCCTTCTCTGGCTTTTGGCCCCTTCTTTTCGCCTATCCCCTCACATCTCCCTCTTTCCTGAATGTAACCTTGGCTCAGAGAGGGCTCGACTGTATTTCTTCTGAATCCCCTGCATTCTGTCTTCACTTCCAGAGCCTTAATTTAATTGCCAGCCCTTTCTTATCTTAATCACACTGCCTTTGTTTGTAAACAAAACGCTGACTCCTTGCCCCTGGAGCACAAGGTGAGCCCAGCACCTCTCCTCTGATGAACTCACATTCCACGCTCAGGGCATGTCTACACTGGCAGAGTTACAGCGCCAGGAGTTGCAGTCCCGCTTAGAGAGCACTGAAGGGACACTGCTATTGTGTGTTCACACTGTCAGCTGCCTGCGCAATAGCGTGTTCACACTTGCGGCACTTGCAGCGGTATTCAGAGTGGTGCACTCTGGGCAGATATCCCACAGAGCACCTCTTTCTCTTCTGCTGCTAAGACTTGTGGGAAGATGGAAGGGATCACGAGATCCTGGGCCCTGTCCCAATGACCCGTGATGCATTGATTCACATCCCAGCATACCTGTGCTTCTGTCCACATTTGGTGCAATATTTTAACGATTTGCGTACTGAATGCCCTGCCTCTTTAGGTTGCAAGAATGGATCCTGAATTGTTGACCAGCAGGCTGCTCTCTCTGACCAACACGTCATGAGTGGCACTAGAGTTATTCCTTAAACTACAAAGGCAAAGGGAGTGTGACATTGAACTTGCCATGCATAGTAGCTATGACATGAGATTGCTTGTGGCATTCATAGAGGTGCTGACCACACTGGACTGTTGCTTTTGGGATTGGGAAACAAGCACTGAGTGGGGGGATGACATCATGATGCACATCTAGGATGCGGAGCAGTGGCTGCAGAACTTTTGGATGAGGAAAGCCACATTCATGGGACTGTGTGATGAGCTCGCCCCACCCCTGCAATGCAAGGACATGAGAATGAGAGCTGCCGTGCCATTGGAGAAGTGCGTGGCGATTGCACTATGGAAGCTAGCTACTCCAGACTGCTACTGATCGGTTGCTAATCAGTTTGGAGTGGGAAAGTCGACTGTTGGACTCATGTTGACGGAAGTGTGCAGGGCCATTAATCACATTCTGCTCCAAAAGGCTGTGACTCTGGGAAATGTGCATGACATTGTAGATGGCGTTGTGCAAATGGGGTTCCCTAATTGCAGAGGGTTGATAGATGGCACGCGTATTCCAATTCTGGCACCAGACCACCTAGCCACCGAGTACATTAATCACAAGGGGTATTTCTCAATGGTTCTCCAGGCGCTTGTGGATCACCATAGGCATTTCACAGACGTTAACGCAGGCTAGTCTGAAAAGGTACCTGACGCATGCATGTTTCGGAACCCTGGCCTGTTCAGGAAGCTGCACGCAGAGACTTTCTTTCCAGACCAGAAGATCACTGTAGGGGGCGTCGAAATGTCCATTGTGATCCTGGGAGACCCCACCTACCCCTTAATACTGTGGCTCATTAAGCCATACATGGGCAACTTGACAGCAGCAAGGAGCGGTTCAACATAGGCTGAGCAAGTGCAGAATGATTGTTGAGTGTGCATATGGGTGTTTAAAGGCCCGTTGGTGCTGCTTCTATGGGAAGCCGGATCTGGCCGATGACAGTATTCCTATGCTTATAGCTGCGTGCTGTACGCTCCATAATATTTGTGAAGGGAAGTGTGAAAGCTTCACTCAGGGCTGGACCACAGAGGCTCAGTACCTGGAGGCTGAATGTGAACAGCCAGAGACCAGGGCTATTACAGGGGCATAGTGTGGGGCCATAAGGATCAGGGATGCCTTGAGGCAGCAATCTGAAGCTGAAAGCCACTAATATTTGGTGCTATGCTCAGGAGTGCAGTGCTTGTAATGATAGGAGGTGACTGGTGCACATGTTGCAATATGTTGCTTTGCAGTTCTTGTTTTGCTTTCAATTAATAGAATAAAAATTGCTTTCAAACCATCACAATTCTTTTATTAAAAGACAACAACCAGAGTAGAGAGTCGAATACAAAAACCCCCATCAGCAATGAGGGGTACAGGGGAAGGGAAGTTCCCAGGAGGAGAAGGGGTCCCAGGACCGCTAAAGATTTGTGTATGTCCAAGGATCATATCCAACCTTCTCCTCCGGAGTACAGTGCAGCGGGTACTGTAGTTTTGCAGAGCCAAATTGCAGAGGGATAGGTGTTGAGTGTAGTGGGAGTCCACAGTGCTGGACTGTGATGGGGGAAGAGTGGAATGCCACACGTATAGACTGGATCCAGGAGGTTGATAAGAGTGTGTTGGTAGTGTGTGTGGGGCACACGGGAAAGAGTTTTGTGACAGCGACTGCAGGGGCAGGTGGGGAGCTGCTCAGTTTGAAGTGCTGGTATTACCAGGAGTGTGTCTGCTTGGTGCTCCATAACCTTTAAGAGCTGCTCCATGGCTTTATGCTGGTGTGCCAAGTTCTCCTTCTGGTCCTTCGTCTCACTGTCCCACCTGTCTACACCGCAGCTCTGTAGCCCCATCACCGAAAGCTGTATGCCTCTCGCTGGAGTGTTTTTTTTAAAGCACTGAAACTGCACGGTTTCTGCGCTCTCAGTGTCTTGGCAGTGAGTACACCTTGGGAGTTACAGCTTAGGAAGTGCCTTACTGCGCAGAAACTTTCCAGTTTAGATGGGGCTTCAGGCCACAGGGCAGTTAAGAGTTCTGCCTAGGGTAGGACATCCACTGGGAGCAGAGCTCCCATACAAAACTTGGCGGGGGGACAGGGGAGGGCTGGAGCCCCCCCAGAGACAACCTGGGTTGATTAGAATTTTTACTCATCTAGCACAATATACTGGACAGAATTTGCAGATGCTATGGGGGGGGTGCAGGGGAAGAGAAGGAATCCAGAATGTCTATCACAATCTCAGTGTAGGATTCGTCTGCCACTTGTGTGCTAGCATTTTTTAATGGCCAGTGAGAATACATCTCATTTTTGCCTGTCTCTAGCTTTGAAGTGAAGTTGTTTTACTCTATATCACAGGGAGGTGAATGCTGAGAGCATTTATTGTTAAATCTATTATGGGATGTTGGCCCCCTCAATCTGGAAGTCCCTTCTCAAACTTGACTCTTCCTCAAGCAAGAGTAACAAATAAAGCCACTAGTCAAAGATGCACCACTAAAACGGCAACACTCAAGCCAAGGGCACACAATACTTCATTGATATGTGAACCACAAGCAAAAGCTACATACAAATGTTATCTCAGCAGCCAGCTGCCCTAAGAATGCAACTTCATGGACAAAGTCAAACTTTGGGGTTTTGAAAAGCAAAAACGAATGCCAGCTGCTCTCTCTCTTTAAGAAATGCTGAAATTCTCATCTATGAGTTCTGAATGCTGGTAAGCATCTGCCTGCTTATCGCTGATCTGTCTAATCTAAGTGTGTAGACAGATTACCATGGTGACAAGTTGAATGTGTATTCCCCACCACTGAGACCACTCAGGGTCAGGGATTATTACAGCCATTATTGCAACCCTTCTTATGGCTCCAGCAGATGGGAGGACAACAGTTCCAGGGCTGATGTTTCTGAAAACTGGAGGAGGTGCCTCTCCTATCACCTGACTATTGAATCGAAGTGGGAGGAAGGTCCTGCTCTCAATTCCTGGTAATGGTGATCTTACTCCTCTGGTAACCAATGGTCCATGTAGCCCAATATCCTGTCTTCTGACAGTAACCAATGCCAGGTGGGCAGGGCTGGCTTTAGGAAATGCGGGGCCCAATTGGAACATTTTTGGCGGGGTCCCAGCAGAGATGACTAAAAAACCAACCACATGTAAAAAAAGGGGGGTGCGGGACTGGCTGGAGACAGGGGCAGGCTGTGGGCAGGGCAGGGGGTGCGGGGCTGGTGCAGGCGGGGGGTGCAGCAGGAGCTGGCTGAGGGCAGGGGGTGCAGGTACAGCCCACCCTGTACAGTAAGTGCCCCTTCCTCCTCCCTTCCACAGTGGGGTAGCAGCAGCAGCCCAGGGCTCCCCTGGTTCTACTGCCCCAGCCCTTTAAATAGCTGCGGGTGCCCTGGGGAAGCAGTGAAGCTCCCGCGGCTATTTAAAGGACCAGGGCGGCAGAGGCAGCTGGAACCCCCTGCTACCCCAGGGCTCTAGGGGCTATTTAAAGGGCCCAGGGCTCCCCTTGTTCTACTGCCCCAGCCCTTTAAATAGCTGCGGGAGCCCTGGGGAAGCAGTGGGGCTCCCGTGGCTATTTAAAGGACCAGGGCGGCAGAGGCAGCTGGAACTCCCTGCTACTTCAGGGCTCTGGAGGCTATTTAAAGGGCCCGGGGCTCCCCTGCTTCTCCTGCTCTGGCCCTTTAAATAGCTGAGGGAGATCAGGGGCAGGACTTCATGGAAGGGGTTGAGTGGGGATGGGGCCAAAGGGGGTGGGGGGAAGGTGTCAGTAATGCTGCCCTCGAGCCAATGTACTAGTCCTCATGTGGCGCTTGTGGTCATTTGAGTTTGAGACCCTTGTGCTAGGCCCTTGGTGTGCTTTTGTAATTATTCTATTAGCATATTGAAAAAATTGACCTGCCTCTTTCAGTATGTTAATATAGCAAGGAAAAAGAGAGAGAGATGATTATAGGAACTTATTATAAGTGTGCCTTGCAGCTTGTGTTTGAAAAGCTGTTCAAACCTGACGTATGTATAATAATAATATAGTTCAATCTAATGTGCAGTGGCCTATTATACTTCAGATTACAGTAAAAACAGTTGAAAGAGTAATTAACAGATTTGCTTTGAGATATTTAAAAGGGACAGTCAGTGTTTTCCTTTCTTTAATGTCTTCTTAGATGCTTGAAAGTATGTTTTCTGTAATACTTGATGGCTCAGAGATTAGTCTCAGAAACGAGAGTTTCCCCCCACACTTAAAGAGGCCCCAGCTCTTGTTTCTGAATAAGGCTACAGTTATTACCCCAGGAAGAGTAAGCTGTGTTCAAAGGAGAAGCTCTAGCTTACACCACTTTCCTAAAAAGTCAAGGAAACCACAATGCAGGAAGTTTTCAAGTAAGGGTCACAGACCACATTTACACTATTATATCAAGGGTCAACCTGCAGGAAGTCAAGAGAATCCCAGCTGCCTCTCATCACTACCTCCTATCTGAACAGTGAGGAAAGTCTAGTGTGAAAAAAGTTCAGTAATTTAAAAAAAACAACCCAACCACACATGCCACTCACAGAATGCAGGGTCAGGTTCAATGCATAGTTCAGGACTTAGCAACTGGGAGACCAGCATTCAATTCCCTGATTTGCCAGACTTCCTTCATGACCATGGGCAAATCACTTACTCTTTCTGTGCCTCAGTTTCCCATCTGTAAAGCAAAGGTAATAGCACATTACTACTTTACAGGGATGGTGAGAGGATAAATGCACTAAAAGATGGCAAAGTGATCATATTCTACAGTAATAGCGACCATATACGTTCCAAAGATCATTTGAACAGGGATACAGTAAGAACTACCATATATGAAGTATAGTTGGTGCCTGTGAACTTTTTCCACAGTTTTCCTCTCATTGGCTAAAATGTGTCACTTAAAGCCCTTGGGTGGGTCCTGGGTGAGGGGTGAGTTTGACCCAGAACACATAGCACTTGAATTTCAGTTTCAGGTTTTGGCATATTTCATAACAAGAATTAAAGAGAAGCTTTACTTTGGTTTTGTCTCCTCTGACACCTAGAGCAACCATTGGATTAAATTGCTCAGGTTTAATGGCGCCTAATCCCAAAATAAAACCAGCTGTGACTATAGGAAGGTCACACTCTGGAGCACCAACACAGTTTACATAGGAAAGGGTCCAGGGTGGAGCGGGGAGGAAGTTACTGGGGATTGACCCAAGTACAGGCTCTCACCAGGGCTGATTTTCAGGCAGCTCCCAGAAGTGGCCGTCATGTTCGGCTCCTAGATGGAAGGGTGACCAGGGGATTCTGTGCACTGCCCCATCTGCAATCGCCACCCCCACAGCTGCCATTGGCCACGGTTCCTGGCCAATGGGAGCTGTGGAGCCAGCGCTGGGAGGGGCAGCACCCAAAGCCCCCATGGCTTCCCCAACACCTAGGAGCCAGAGGGATACGCCAGCTGCTTCCTGGGAGCTGAGCAGAGCTGGGTAGGGAGTCTGCCAACCCTACTGCGCTGCTAACCAGTGCTGATTGGTGCTATCAGGGTCCTTTTTCGACCCAGTGTTCTGATCAAAAACCAGACATTTGGCAACCCTACCCCTGTGGCAGGAGAAGAGCTCAACAGTCCAGTGCTGGGGGTCCTGCCAGGAAAGTGGGTCCTGAGGGAACCCAGGCTGGACAGGACACCTCCTGCTCCAGCCTGGCTGATCACACCACTCCCAACAGGCCAGAGCAGACCCTGACCGGCCCCAGACGTGCTACCAGCTCAGCCCGGCAGACACAGTCACCTCCCAGTGGGGCCGGTGAGTGCGGTTGAGGGGTAGGGCAGGGGAGAGTGGGTATCTAGGGGAGGGTTTGGGGGGGAAGCACTGGGCAGTGGGGGAGATCTGTGTGTTGAGGTGCTGGGCAATAGAGGGGCTGTGTGAGGCACTGGACAGTTGTGGTGATGGGGCTGTGCAGGGGGCGCTGGGTGGGGGTATTAGGGTTGCCAATTCTGATTAGATGCATTTCTGGAGGTTTCGTCACATGACATAATATTTAATTGAATATTAGTCTTTAATTCCTGGAGAGAGTTGGCAAACCTCCATGCTGTGCAGGATGCTGTGCAGTGTGATGGAGGGTTCTCTTGACTGGGTAGCAGGTGTGCCTAGCCCTGGCTCTCTCAGGGGAGATCAACTTTCACCAATAGAAAAACAACCTTCTCTTCTGCTTCCCCTTTACAGCCAAGGAAGTTAAAGTAATTTTTACTAACCTCAAACTTAGTGTGAGGGGACTGTTGTCCTCTTACTAACATTCAGTGGGGGTGTTTTTCTTGGCTGGCTCCCAGCACTGAAAGGGGAAGAGTCCATGGGAAATCAAGAGCCTGAGACTGACAGTCCCCAGGAACAATGGGGAGAGGCCAATGCTCCAGGTCAGCCTGATTGACAGGGCAAGTGGGCTAACCAGGAGGCCTCCCTATGAGCTGGAATTGCCTGAGTCAGACATAGTGGGGCCTAGCTAAGGAGAGAGCAGGGGCTCAAGCTCAGCTGCTGGAAGCAGAGCTGCAGCAACCAGAGTCAGAGGGGCCAGACCAGCAGCCCAGGAAGCAGGTCAGAGCGGGAAGCAGAGTCACAGAAGCAGGCTGCAGAGCAGACCTGTCCTGGGAGCAGAGCTGTAGCAACCAGAGCCAGGGAGACCAGAGAAGCAGCTCAGGGAGCTGAAGGCAGAGCAGCAGCAGCTGTGCTGAGGCAGAGTGGAGCTGAGGCTGGAGCAGTCGGGAGCCGGGTGTGGTGAGCAGCTGGGGAAAGTGAGGGGGACCCTGGGCAGTGGGTCCAGCACAGGGAGATGCCTCAGCAAAGAGGCTCTGCAGTCCAGACTTGGAGGGGGATTGTAACCCCGATAGGGCGGGGGCGACCCTGGGAAGAAGGGTCCTGCCACCTAGAGCCTGAGAGCAGGTCGCCACCGCCAGAGCAAGTGTCCAACCAGCAGCATCTGTGCAGCACAGCCAGGGCCTGAGAAGGTAGCCTGGGACCTACAAGGAACAGACTGTGAAGTGCCCTGATGTCCAGAGACACTGTTTGTGATTTACTTGCCACAGGGCAGGGTGATGTGTTTTCCTTTAACCTTTCCAATTTTTCCTTATTCCTTTTTAAAATTAATTGTTAAACAACTTGTATTTGCTTTAAATTGTATGAAATGATCAGTGGGTCAGGAAGGTGCCCAGTGCAGAGAGAGTACCCCAGAGTGGGGGCACCCTAGCCCCTGTCCTGGGTGACCACAGCAAGGTTGGGGGTTGAGCCCCTCAGGAATCCTGGGCCCAGCCTTGTTGGGATTACGAGGACTCTGCCAGACAGCGCAAGCCCAGAAGTCTGTACAGCAGTGAAACAGCCCCAGAGCCCAAGTTGGCTGGCACAGGCCAGCTGCGGGTGTCTAGTTGCAGTGTAGACATACCCTCAGTGCCACTGACACACATGCACAAACCACTGCCATGTCCTTCAAATCACTATCAGCCAATTCTCCTAAAGCTTCCCGGGCATGTGGTTTGACACTGGATACATTTATAAACAGGACTGAGTGCCCAGTTACTTATGGCTCAGCACATTCCCCCCAGAATCAAAAGCCATTCATATTAAAATACCAAACTAGATAAACAGCTGTTGCAAGGTGATGCAATTACCTACAATGAAGTAATTTAACTAGAAGAACATTAACTGCAGGCAGTACTTGGAATCAGCAAAACCACTGGGCTTCCTTAAAGGTTGCAACAGGACCAGAATGAGAGATCTAAATCAGTTTGTACAGCTCACCCTGGACCCTGTTCAAACATTTCCTATCACTTCGGGCAGATAATTCCATTTGCAATGCAGATTACACTGATTTTGCTTAAGTAGCTGCAGAAGGCTGAATGATCTACTGTATAATTCATCTCTCCTGATGCCATGCATGTTAAATCAACTAGGTCAGTGATGCAGACTCTTAGAAGGGCCTCTGAACCAGTTCTGACAACTCCCCTCCCCCACGTCATTTTGAAAGAACTAGGAAAGGGAACAAGAGGTGGCTTCACCACATACCTAATCTATCCAATACCTGCCACTGACCCACTACTATGATACTGATGGACCAACAGGGAACAACATATTTCATAAGAAGCAGTCATAGAAATTGAAATGGTTTGTGAAAAAGTGGACAAAGTAAATATTTAAATATGTAATTAAAACATGCATGACTTCTTCTCTGACATACAGGTGCTGTAGTCATCATGAATAGGTCAGAATATGAAGGAGAGGCTGCTAGACAACTCTCTGACACCACGTTCTACAGGCCATTACCCTCTGACCCCACTGAGGATTACCAAAAGAAGCTACACCGTCTGCTCAAGCAACTCCCTAAAGAAGCACAGGAACAAATCTATCCTGACACACCCCTAGAGCCCAGACCAGGGGTATTCTACCTGCTACCCAAAATCCATAACCCTGGGAATCCTGGATGCCCCATCATCTCAGGCATTGGCACCCTGACAGCAGGATTATCTGGCTGTGTAGTCTCTATGCTCAGGCCCTACGCTACCAGCTATCTTCGAGACACCACTGACTTCCTGAGGAAACTACAATCCTTTGGTGAATTTCCAGAAAACACCATCCTAGCCACCCACTATGGATGCAGAAGCTCTCTGCACGAACATTCCACACAAAGACAGACTGCAAGCCATCAGGAATAGCATCCCCGATACCATCACAGGAAACATGGTGGCTGAACTTTGTCCTATCCCACAACTATTTCAGATTTGGGGACAACTTATACCTTCAAGTCAGCAGGACTGCTATGGGTACCTGAATGGCCCCCCAGTATGCCAACATTTTTATGGCTGACTTTACAACACTTCCTCAGCTCTCGCCCCTTTATACCCCTACTCTACTTTCGCTACATTGATGACATCATCAGGACCCATGGGAATGAGACCCTTGAGGAATTCCACCAAAATTTCAACAATTTCCACCCCACCATCAACCTCAGCCTGGACCAGTCCACACAAGAGGTCCACTTCCTAGACACTACAGTGCTAATAAGCAATGGTCACATAAACATCACCCTATACTGGAAACCTACTGACCGCTTGTGAAGCAGTAGGGAGCGAGGTGGATTGACCTGGGAATGTCGTTTAGTTTTACTGGAACTGTCTCCATGGGGGATGGGAGAGCAGAGGATGACTTTAGGTGATGGACGGTACCTGAGCCTGTAACCTGAGCCAGGAAAGGGGATGGGGCAAGTCAACACCTTTGCCCGAAAAACCGGACGAAGGGAGAGAGCCTGCTGGAGGGGTTTTGGTTTCAGTTTTGGGCTGGCTGGGAAGAGGCAGGGAACCCCAAGTCTGGGGTCTAAGATCCTTGCCCTCCCCCCCTCCCCTGAGGGTCCTGGCTGAACCTACAAGCCCTGCTTGGGACAATGTTCCTGTTGTCTAATAAACCTTCTATTTTACTGGCTGGCTGAAAGTCACGGTAAATCGCAGAAAGTGGGCGGTGCAGGACCCTGACTCCCTCACACTCCGTGACACCGCTATACTTACCTACATGCCTCCAGCTTTCATTCCGATCACATCACACAATCCATTGTCTACAGCCAAGCTCTAAGATACAACCACATTTGCTCTGATCCGTCAGACAGAGACAAACACCTGCAAGATCTCTGTCAAGCATTCTTAAAACTACAATACCCACCAGGTGAAATGAAGAAACAGATTGACAGAGCCAGAAAGGTACCCAGAAGTCACCTACTGCAAGACAGGCCCAACAAAGAAAGTAAGAGAATGCCACTAGCCATCACCTACAGCCCCCAACTAAAACATCTCCAGCACATCATCAAGGATCGACAACCTAATCTGAAGGACGATCCCTTCTGCTCACAGACCTTGGGAGACATGCCAGTCCTGGCTTCCAGACAGCCCCCCAACCTGAAGCAAATACTCACCAGCAACTACACACCACACAACAAAAATACCAATCCAGGAACCAAACCCTGCTACAAACCCTGGTGCCAACTCTGCCCACACATTTATTCTAGGGACAACATCATAGGACCTAACAACATCAGCCACACCATCCAGGGCTCGTTCACCTGCACATCTACCAATATGATATACGCCATCATGTGCCAGCAATGCCCCTCTGCCATGCACTTGTGCCAAACCGGACAGTCTCTACGCAAAAGCAACCTCCATCCTTTCATGTATTTATACCTGCTCCTGTATTTTTCACTTCATGCATCTGATGAAGTGGGCTCCAGCCCACGAAAGCTTATGCCCAAATAAATTTGTTAGTCTCTAAGGTGCCACAGGGACTCCTTGTTGTTTTTGCTGATACAGACTAACATGGCTACCACTCTGAAACCATACACAAAATTAAGTAGCTTTCCTGGCCCACATCCAAATGTAAACAGTATTAACTTTTGAAAAGTCACTTACAGCAAAAAGATACTTATAGCAAGATAAAAGATACAGCAATGTGTTCATACAGGGTTCAGAGCTAGTAATAATAGAGCTTTCAGTTACTTAACGGATGCAGACTGAAAAATGTAACTGACGATGTGAAGGGTTTGCCTGATGCCCCACAGCTCAGTGTCACATTCCAGTCCCCCTCTCTTGCTCCTTGGGTTGGCAGGAGCTAAGTGCATGCTGGAGGGAACATGTGTGGTGCCTGGGAGGAGGAGGAGACATGCCTTGCATCATGTCACAGTGATCCTGCTCTCCAGTGCATCTCGTTATCCTCCTGCACATGCTATTTATATGGCCCCCATTACTGTAATATCTGAATGCCTCACAATCTTTAATTTATTTAGCCTTGCAGCACTGCCGTGACGTACAGAAGTGTTGTTATCCCCATTCTGCGGATGTGGAACTGTGGCACAGTGAGGATAAGTGACTTGCCCAAGTCTTCACAGAAAGTATGTGGCAGAGCTAAAACTGAGTTTCCAGCATCCCAGTTAACCACTGGACCATGCTTCCCTCTCTGTCCATACAAACGCACAGGGAAATACGGAGATTACACACATTAATATTTTGCAAAGTTTTATTCGCCAATCAGAATGACAAATATATTTCACGCGTTCTGATAGAGTTTGTATTCTTGCCAGGTTCTCAATAAAAATCTGAGTATTTCTCCTAATAAAAACATAGGTACAAAGGTTAAAAACAGCACGGGTGCACCAATGATAAAATATCCATATGTCAATTGATTTATAACAACATATTTATTTATTCTTTAGTCAGACTATTGTATCCTTGTTCTTCAGATTCCCAAGGGGCCTGGCATGCATTGAAAATATAGATCTCCTCCCAAAGAGGCAAGTCCTGTAACTTGCAACCATTATAATGAAGTACATTCTTACATTCTACTTTTGGTATCAAGGGGAAACTCAAGGTTGTTGTACTAGGACAATTGTATTTACGAATCCAAATTGTTAAGAGTGAAATTCACTCCTATGCACAGAGCCAGGACAAGGACTATGCACCACGTAAGTCTTCTAGATAGAGCTTAACTAAGAGTTGCTTATGCCTTGTACTGGTCCTTCTGTACAGGAGTGAATTTCATCCCAACAGAATATACAGGAATAGGTATAGACTTCAAAGTTACAAATACATTTGGAAAGAAACGTACTAGTAAATCAGTGACTGAAGTTTGCACTGAAACCTCCAAAATATACACAGGCATTGAATTAGTATTTGAAAAAAGATCAGGAAATAATTTTGCTCAAATATGAGAGTTGCCTATAACACCCCCTAGTGGTTCCCTTGCACTGAATGCCACATCCCATACAAGTCACGTGAAGCTACAGGCTCACAGAACATAGTAAGGAAAGGAGGGCAATGCTGTTTTACTTGTGAGTGACAGTACTGTTATGGTTATTACTGCATACTCATGTCCTTAGTTACACAGGGGTACAGCCAAAACTAAAGGCCAAAATCCTGAAAAATGCTAACTCATATTGACTTCAGTGGGAGGTGAGGGCATTCAACTCCTCACAGGACTGGGCCCAAAGCAATGTCTGATGTTATAATCCAGGATGTTACTATAACCAGGGCTCGGGCCTGATTTTCATGAAGACCTCAAATTAGAGGTTTGGGTGCTCAGCAGGTCTTCAAATTCTTTCTGATAAACTCAGGCTAACCTGAGCACCATCACGTGGGACAGGCCAAAGAGAATCCTGAACTTAGAAACTGGGAGACAAGTGGAGGAGCCAATGATTTTTCAAATATATATTTTTAGTGTTCTCTTTATAAATATTCCCCTATAGAATGAAAAGAAAATAGTTATTCTATGCACTATTCTCTGTTTATGTATCCATTACTACAGTGCAAATTCACTTTTAGTCCAATGTTTAAGTCTACACAAGCTGATATATTCTGTTTTTTAAAAAAATATAAAAATAGGTAACTGAACAATACACTGAAGACTTGGTCTCCATTAGCTTGTAAACACAGAGATATTGGGTGAGTGAGTAGAAGAGCAAGTATAATTTAAGATGTGGAACCAGTAAAATAACAATAATATTAAGGCAATGGTACATTAAAATATCAGCACAACAGCTAATAAAGCTATATATATTTATTTGAGTGTGGTATATTACAACATATAGAACACACTACAGACAGTATTGGAAGTCCTTAGTATGATTGTACAATATAATTTATCAAAACCTGGGTTTTAATATTGAATTTGTACCATTTATGTTAAAGTAATATTATAATCCCCTTTCATCCTTAATAGTCAATTGGGCTATTTAGAATACTGCATTAAAACAAAATTGATATTTTGCTTGGTCCATGTGATATAGGTGCATTGTGGCCAGCGTTCAGCAATTACTTACTGTCTGGATACCTTATTAGAAAAGTGATAACAGTTCAGGATTTTAGAAGATGGGAGAGATGAAGAATCAGATATAATACATACTGCTGTACAAACAGTGTAAACTAGTTAAGGAAGGTTTTAAGAACGTACATATGACCAAGTGGCTCGGATACATGAAACATCCCTCTCCTGAAAGTCTGTACACTGAAATAAACATGAATTCTTAGTGACTTAAACTGTAATAATTAGAAAACTTACCTTAATTTAGGAGATATTAAATATTATACACAGAGAACTGTAGAGAGTAAGCAAAGAAGAAAATGGGTAGAAACATTGCTCTGTTGGGTACCTGGCTGATTCTTCAATACAGAAAGTGCAAAGAGGAATGTTTGTTCTGCAAAGTGATGCTGACAAGTAAGCCAATCCCAGCGTTCCTCACAATGCCATTCTGGTATTCAGATGCTGCTGCAGTACCTGGTCTAGCTACAGAAGGCAGTTGTCCTCAATTAAAAACAAGGCTTAGTACTCACGGAACAGTTGATCAAAGCAGAATTAAGTTAATTTTTTTTAAAAAGTAGGCAAGCAACCTCAGATTTTACAATAAATATTCCGAACAAGGCTCAAGTCCATATTTCCAATCACCTACCCTAGACTTTTCTACAGTGGCCTATCAGCATAGTATCTAAGTGCTGGTTCAATTTGTCAGGCACAATGTCTGTCTAGCTCTCAGTAATCTAACGTTTACTTCACTATCATCACTGTTGGGAAGCAGGCACTACTGCTGTGATAAGTGAATTTTTGGAACTAACTTGTAACAAATAAAGATGTAGCATTTATTTCTCTGTGGGGAAAGAGAAAAAGGAGCTACTAAGACAATGCCGGTCACTGAGGCTAATGAGAGAGCAAGGAAACAGTAGAAACACTGAGGCAGAGCCTCAGCTGGTCTTAAATTGCCATAGCTCATTATCTTCCATGGAGGTAGGACCATCTGAGGCTCCATCTCAAAGAGTTTAGAATCAGCCTTCTGAACAAGTATAACAAGGGAAGGGAAGTCAAGAGCAGCTAAGAACGTCTTGTAGAAATCTAGAGCAGAGAGAAAAAGATTGCTGCATAATTCTGATACCCCATAATTGGTCAAAAAGAACAGGACTACTTGTGGCACCTTAGAGACTAACAAATTTATTTCAGCATGAGCTTTCGTGAGCTACAGCTCTAAGTCTCAGCTGTAGCTGAGTCTCTAAGCTACAGTCTCTAAGGTGCCACAAATACTCCTGTTCTTTTTGCGGATACAGACTAACACAGCTGCTACTCTGAAACCCGTAATTGGTCAGTTAGGCATTGTCTTCAATCGGAAAAAAGTATGTTCTTAACTTGAATGAACTATCACAAGGCAAAATGCTAGCAAAGACAAGGCACTTGTAGTTTTATCATGAGTTAGCAGATCAAGATAAACCCTAGCCACCCCTGTAGTCTTAACCTCAACCAGCTAACGTGTGCAAACAACAAACTGCCTGGTCTTCACTAGGGTTTTATCTTGTATTAGCTAACTCAAATTTGGAACACACCTTTTTCTCCTAGTGAAAACAAGGCTGTACAGGCTGAGGATCACCATAGACTCAGCCATGGTCTAAAGCACTGTTGAACATGAGGTAGCCTATTTTTTACATCAGCTGCTTCAGACTGTGGTCTGACATTTGGTGGAAACACTCCTCTTTCTGTCCCTTTCCTTTATAATCCTCCTAATCCTATTTTCTCTTCTCTCCTCTGGTCTTTTCTAACCTCCCCAGTTCTTTATCTATCCACCCCCTTCCTAGATATCCCTTTCAGTCATTCCTCCTCACTGATTACTTCCCACCTGCTTACCATTGTGTCTCTTCCCTCATGCTTTCCTTTCTGCTTCCACTTATGCTACCTCTTCCTTCTTGGATGCTGGATATTTCCTCCTGATGCATGTACTATGCATGTTTTTATCCCCACTTAAAAGAAGATTATAAAGCTATGACTCAAACCTGATTTTTAAAGCTTTGCAAAATGTTCACAGTGAAACCTGAAGCCAGGCAAAATTCACCTGGTGTTATGTTTCAGCACAAACTTGCAACTCTAATCTGTTAAAATCTCAAGTTTAGGATACAAAACCATTCAAATCAGGTGAAATTTTGTAGAACAAACAGTTTGCTTTGTGGTTTTAGCTACATCCAATCTAAAATAAAGGGTTGGTCTCCACATACTTTTGGTACCAATTTAACTATGTTGGCTTAGAGACCAATATAGTTAAAGAGGTGCAACCTCCTAGTGTGGATGCAGTTATACCAGTATAGAGCTTATTTTCACAGATTTATAGAGAGTGGTCCCTAGGATAAAGCACAAATAGTCATTGGTCCAGGCAGAGTGTGGGACAGACTCTATAGCCGGTGGCTGAGGCACTCACATGGGAGGTGGAAGACACCAGATCAAATCCCTGCTCCAATGACTATTTAATTATTTATACACTGTAAAACTGCTTCAACAGGAGAGACTGAGCAAGCTCCACATCAGAATATTCCATAGTCCAGCGGCTAGGGCACTTTTTTGCATTGAGGGAGCCCCAAGTTCAAATCCTTTCTCCATCTCAGATAGAAGGGGGAACTGAATCCGGGTTTGGCCTGAGTGCCCTAACCACCAGGCTAATGCTTATAGGGAAGTGGCGGCACCACGACTTCTCCCTGTCTTTTGCCAATAGGATCTCAGTCTTTGGAAGAAATTTTTTTTTGCTGAAACTATTCAGTCCTTTGTGTTGATTCGGTGAATAGTTTCAGTTTGTTGAAAAATGCATACTATTTGCTGCAAAAAAATCCACTCAGGCCCACTCCTTACACCATTTCCATGCTAGCAGGCTAGCGCCTTCGGTGATAAAATGGGAAAACAGGATGACTTTTCATCACGACAAGGAAAGTGGTATTACTGCAGACGCCTCTCAGACACGTGTGTCTGTGTTACTAATAACAAAACAATAAAAATTATTTGTAAAAGTTTGCTTAAGAAGCAATAACAGCTTCACTGCCATAAAGGCTGATCTAATGGTATTAATTCACACATCCTTATATATGGCTCAGAATGTGACTTGCACTACACTTTAAGAGAATGTCAGTAAAAACAATGTTCTGGATACAGGTGATATCACAGTTCACAGATGAATTCATAGAATGAAAAGCTCTACAAGTAAAATTATTCTGACAGTGTCGGTGCTGCCGCACTTCTCAGGGAATCCGGACTCCCCAGTTTTGTAAGTTTTCAGCGGATCTTGAATAATATTATGCAGATGCTCTGTGTAATTTGAAAAGTGAGCAGCATATCATCACTGAATCTGACCATAAACCAGCTTTGCTGTTAAGGCTGCATTTTTAGCCAGGATGAGGTTTTCCTCACATGTCTCTCTAGTGTGGAATATTAGATGCACTAAAATATGCTGCTTTTTCTCAGATGAGTGCCATTTCTTTGGGAAAGATCTTCCTGGTCACTTTCACAATTTCTCTGAAATAACGAGAATGTCATGTTTCAGTCTGTTGAATGAGATACGGAGCTCCTACACAGCTTAGCAAACACATACTTAACCAGTCATCTATGGGGGGATAAGCAGGAGAGCTAAGAGGAACATCACTGAGGTTCTCTAGAGGTGTAAGTTGCACTGTGGATATTTCCCCCATCAACTGGAGGCCACAGCAAGACACAGGATTCTAGACGCGTTTGCCCACTTTGGGGTGGCTGTTCCCAGATGAGATTATTGGGCCAAAACTAAAAAAGTGACCTCCTAGCCAAAATACAGCAGATGACCTGTAGTGGGGTTCTTGATCTGACCCTAAAGCAGGATATCCTTGTTCCTGTTTTTCTATATTGACTAAAGCTCACTGTCAAAACAGCCTGACAGAAACCCCCACTTTATCTTTGGCTAAATGGAGACTGGGCAAATGCATGTAAACAATAAAGCAAGATAAATAAATAACTAAAATAAGGCCCACTAAAAACTGTAGATGGTGTAAGAACCTACATAGAATACTTAGACAAAAATGCATCAGGAGTACGTAAGCTTGTTATACTTCCAACCTAATGAATTTTTTGAGTCCCGTTTCTGCAAACCTAAGTTTAAGTAATACAAACCATCCAGCGATGTGCTCTCATGAGAAGCCATTGAACACAAGGGTCTTCCCATTTTAGATAAGACTTTTTATATTCAAGTGCTTCCTTAATCCATGTTTGCTCACATAGGGAGCTTCTACTGAAGTCTATTGCAAAATCCCACTGGCATCAGTAGTGCAAGATTGGCCCTTAGCATCAAATTCCCATTCCCTATGCAAAGCCCATTTACGCTGGCTTTGCATGGGGGAACTACAATACATAGTAGGTTTTGGGATGAAATCCCCTCTTCCCCACACAGCATAGAGCAACTGCACCCCTCACCTCTCTCAGTTAAGGGTTTGATACCAAGCTCATCACTATGGTAGCCAGGTACCTAGTGCAACTTTAATACTACTCCCCCACATCATAATTTTGGCCAGTGAATACAGTTTGCAGAGCCACTGGCCACTCCCTGCTCCCCATTTATGCCACAGATAGCACCGTTGGAGAAATGGCCCAAGGTGCACAAAAGGTACAGCACCTCATGGTCTGGCTTCTCCATGGGTTGACTACCCAGAACCATGGCGGTTCTGATACTTTTTGGACCTTGGATGCCCATGCTAGGGGAGCAAGATTCATGTCGCAGTAAAATGGTTACTTTTTCCTTCTCTCTTCCTCTTGTTTTTTCAATGTACCTACCAAACTTTCATCCTGCATCAGTGGAACCTTTCTCATCTGTGAGCGAGATAAGTGGTTGCACAGTGAGACAACACTGTAAGAGAGCTGGAGGAGGGGGAGAGATGAGAATTAAGTGACACTTGCAATGTAGAAATCCCTAACATACTTAATACAGCTATAGTGCTTTACATCTTCAAAGCACTTTGCAAATGTTAGCTTGCCCTTGAAGCCCCATCAGTATTAATGTCCCAGTGCCATACCTTCCATCGCCTCCTGGCATATTGCCTTTTGAAGTTTTCCAAGTTAATGACAGATTCTCGTCTCACCAGGGCCTGCCGCTTGTCCATTGGCTGGAAGACAAGAGATGACAAGTTTATTGCTTAGCTTTCCCTAGGGACAGAAAGTAAACATGACTCTGCTTGTGTCAGTTACACACTGTACTGAGTTAAAAATCAGAGAGAGGAGCTCAGCTGAGGGAGAAGTTCTTGACTGTGCTAATTCTTCAGAGTACTTCCCTCTACTGACCTGTAGCACCTCTGTCTTATCTGGATTGAGCCTGAGCCCGCTGGCTTTCATCCAAGTCCCTTTCTCTGAAAGGCACTGGGAGAGCATGGAAAGGGCTCCATCAAGGGCAGTTGAGAAGGAGATGGAGAGCTGTTGCCAGCATACTGATGACATTTTAGCCTGTAGCTCCACAGCCTTCTGCAGGGAGTTGACAAGTGTCACTTAGGAATGATGACAGAACAGAAACCTGTGAGGTTCCTTAGTCAAGGCCCTTTAGAGAGGGAAAGAGGAAGCTTGGCTCTACCTCTGACAGCTTGGGAAGGAATGAGCATTTAAAATTAATTCCATCCAGCTGCCATAGTTAAATGCATAAGGAACCCTCACAACCCATGGTGCTGACAGATCAAGTAGTATTAACTTGAACATTTGTCATAGGGAGCTAGGAATTGTCATACCAGCTCAGACCTGTGGTCCATCTACTCCACTGTCCTGTCTCTGATGCGCATTCTGTATCAGTTTAGCTTTTTAAAGCCCAGCCACTGTTTCAACTCCTGAGAGGGTTTAAGGTCCCATCAAAGGCAAAATCTCAGCTCAGCCTTAATGCTAGAGTCAGTGTTAGGTCCTCCAGAGTTAAGGGGAAACAGATGAGTGTACTTTTTTCATTGTCCAAGCTGAGTGGGATGCTAAAAGTAAACAGCACAGATGGTGAAAGGCCAATTAGATTGATGATCAATGATATGAAGTGTTTAATGGAGACATTACTAAGAAAAGCTGCTTTTTAAAAAAAGGAATATATGAATTTAAAACCTGATAATGTTCCCTTTAAAAAACAATACGCCTTTCAGAGGTTCCATAGGGCCGTCAATATCCCAGCCGCTAATCAGCCATGTCAGATTCTTCCCTATGTACAATATCAGGAGGGTGGGAAAAGATGCTGATATCATTACTAGTACTTTAGAAATCAGGGAACCATATCAGTCACAATGTACCAATGAAATACTAACAATAGAGAAGCTGAGTAAGCCCCCAGAAAGCCAAATCATTTGTTTTTAAACTTCCAGGAAACTTTTTCATTACACTAGTTCAGAGGGTCTTAACCCATGGGCCATGATCCCAAAGGAGTTCAACCAACTCTTATCTGCTCCCATCTCCTGTCTCTGGTGTTCTGCTGAAACTAGGTTGTTCAGTTACTTGCAGTGAGGTCCTCCATAAAGATTCTTCACATTGTACTGATCCTAGTGGTGCAAAAGCAAGTGGATTCTGGGTGCATGCGAGAGGAATCAGATGCAAGGGGTTGCACATGGGCTTATGTGATGAAAGAGGTGAAAGGAGAGAGAATCTCTGCTTAAGCGGAACATAAAATGTTACAAGCATTTTAAGATGTGATCATTAAACCGGATTCTCTGTTCTAAAGTGCACAGCTTTTTCTAGAGATGAGCCTTAGTGACAAAGATCAGATCTAGATCCTAAATCTCCAGCTTTGGATGTGTTAATATTTAGGGTTTCCATGCCCTTTAGAAAGATAAGCTTCAGCCAAAGTTCAGAGTGGACCTTTCCCTAATTTCAGACATCTTTTTTCCCTCCTAGCATGTCTTTTTGGTGTGTAAGTTTACTGGGTTTACTAATTACCCGAAGGATTTGATAACCCCACCTCGACACTGCTGGTTTGTGCTACCAATCAACACGGTAACTTTTTGAGGGCCTTACTAATCCAGTTTTGAAACTGGAGAATGTATAACATATGAACAAGAAATACTTAGAAACTTCAGAGATCTATATGTCCTCTGCTACTCACACATCAGACGGTAATGCACCAACAGTGCTGCTTCTCCGCTGACCCAGGAAGTAGGTCAGCAGAGTACTGAAGCAACAGCAAAGACCTGAATAGGCGACAGCTATGAGGGGTTTGCTGAGCAGTGAAACAGGACATAAGAACAAAGTTATAACAAAGATAGCTGTCAACTGGAAGTGATTTACATTACAAGAGCTGGACAGTTACAGTGAGATGGATTGCAGGAGGTGTTCATTTAGGTTGTGAGACCAACAGGTTTGATTCAGAACTGAACAGGAAAAGTAACTGAATACGTAGGTTTAATCTGTATGGGGCCGGCCATGAAGTATCGAATGGGAACTTTTCCGAAACTCCTGATAATAAAATGAGAGAACGTTAGCTGACATTCAGTACCAGTTACGGTACACGTACTATATCAGTAAATGGGGCTCAGGGAACTTACGTTGTAAGTAGATATTATGGTGGTGGGAGATCCAGAAATGCTTAGATTTAATTGGACTAGAATTAAACAAGCAAGGAAATGGAAGCACCAGAGCAGGATGGAAAGTGCACCCTCAAAGATATAAATATCTTGTCAGGAAACTGGTAATATTGTTGAGCAGACACATTTGCTTTCACACAAGCTATAAGGCTGTTAAACAGCCAACACTGTTCTAAACAATACACCTATAACAGGATATACCACCACATCTTTTCTTGTCAGTAGTTCTGCAGTTTGGCTGTAGCCCATCTGCTGAAGTATTTTACAGAATCTTGATAAGAAAGGGAGAGAGAGCAAGGAGGTGCCCTAGGACAACAGCGTCAATGAGGGACTCAGAGTTTTAAAGCTTTATGCACATGTATCCTGAGATACTTGTCAGGCCAAGGGCAACCTCAGAGTCAGCAGCATCTATGTGCAAGTTGTTCAGCTTTGGCTCTAAGATTTTTAACAAACATTTTTATGCAACAGACAAAAAGTATGTAGCACCTTGAAGATATGCTGTTAGATAGTGATGGCTTGATCATCAGAGGGGTTGAGGTTTCACAAATCCCTTTCACATGGAATTTTTAGCACTTAGCACTTCTCAAAAATCAGGTCATCAATGTAAAAACACCAGAGGATTTACCATAGTGTAGCAGACCACGATCCGACCCATCCTTCAGTCTTGGCCAATACCTGATCCTAGCCCTTCTGGGCCAGCAGAGGGCAGGGAGGTGATATAAATAGAACCGCAAGTTAAATGCGTACTTTTTCTATAGAGCAGGAGGTGAAAATGTCAATTCTAAGAACACTTTTTGTGGGAAATCCAGGACAGTTTTCACTGTTGCACAGAGAAATGTTTAAAGCCTAGTGGCAAACACCTGAACAATTTGCACTGCTTCTGCTTCCCATCGTTCTCCGAAGCTGTCCTCAGCTCTGAAACCTGTACAAATGAATACAGAGGCTGAGATTTCATCTACAGTGGCAACGTATGTCAATACCTCTGAGAGAAAGGAGCTGAAATTATCAGCCTTCCCTCCATCTCCGTTAAAGATAGACAACATCTGTGCACAATTGACCCTGCATATTGAAGCATGGGATATCAGTTCCCCATATTATAAGGGTCTAGACAACATCCCACAAAGGCGCTAAGTCAAAAAGACTGGTGAGAAATCAGGTTTGAACTACAAAATGTCACTGTTAAGTGTCAGTTGTACAATTGTCAAAAAACATTTAAATGCTCGTTCAATGGCAGAGCCCCTGAAGCTCCACCCAAATAATTATTTTTACGATACTCCAGACTGTTAATAATCAGTTGCCCCATATTGCTAAGTACCTTGCAAAGTTGTGATCTTGTCATTCTCAGCTGGACATGATCCTTTCTCAGGTACAGCAGGGACTTCCTTCAACTCATGAAAAAAGCACAGGCCTTGAGGAGTGCGTCATAATGATACTAGCCTCAGCCAGACATGCTAAAGATCAGAGCACCTGCTGTAATGTCCCTTCTGCTCTGTGCCAGTATATCCATACGCAGAGATAATCCAAATGGACAGAAATATGGGGTCAAGGATGAGGCAGACAAATTCTGTACGTTGAGGGTCCTTTCTTCAGATTTTGAATCTTACTCTATTTTCTTATTTTTCAAAATGAGGGGAAGAGAACCTTGATTCTGAAAAAGTTGTCTAGTCCCTCTGGACAGTGTCATCTTCACAGGGCCAGGCACCAGCTCAGCAAGCAGGTGCTTAGGGCGGCCAAGGGAAAGGGGCAGAATGTTGGGCTCTTCGGCGGCAATTCAGAGATGGGTCCCTCGGTCCCTCTCGGAGGGATGGACCTGCCGCCAAATTGCCGCTGAAGAAGAAAGTGGCGCGGTGGGGCAGCCACCGATTGCGACTTTTTTTTTTTTTTGCCGCTTGGGGCGGCAAAAACCCTTGAGCCGGCCCTGCCTCTTCAACATACCAGGCAGCACTGGGCAGAACGCTAGGCTTGGACTCTCAAAGGAGCCTTGCACTCAGTGACAGTTGAGCATCTCCCTCCCTCAGGTTCCCTTGAAAATTACAAGTGAGATATAAGATTTATTAGGTCCTTGGTAAAATTTTCATTTAAACACTTAAGTGACTTTTGAGCCTGAGTCTCTTTTTCAAAGATATTTAGGCACCTTACTCTCATTGATTTCCGTGGGAAATAGGCACCTAAATATCTTTGAGGAACTGGGCCTTTGGTACTTAGCAGCTTCAGTCTCATTGAAAGTCAATGTCACTTATGCCCCTAAGTCACTTAGAAACCTCTGAAAATTCTACTTTCATCCTGTCTAATGTAGAATGCAAGTGTCTCAGGATTGAATGCATGTCTATTCTCTGTCCAACACCAGATACAGCCATTGTGCTACAGACAGGTGTAAAACAAATATATACATAAGCATGGTTTTTCACTAGTCTCCCAAAGTCACTATGAGAACATGGCACTTTCTGATTCATCATGCTCTGTGAACTGAACGAGAATACACTGTTGCTTTGTATATAAAAATAATAAACAGGATTATTCCTATAATCTTATGAACAGCAGCCCATTACAATTAAATCATTAGCTTTTCCAGAACAGAGGAGTGGGCTTTCTGGGGGAGGGCGGGGCAGACAAAGAGAAAAGTCTAACAGAACATCTCTCCCTTTGTCCTCCTCTTTGTTCAGAGCATGACTATCTGAAAAGGGGGATTTCGGCCACTAGGGCTGGAGAGTTTGCCTGAAGCTGTACAGAGTGACTCTGGGCTTGGCTACACTGGAGAGTTGCAGCGCTGGTGGTGGGTTTACAGCGCTGCAACTTACTCACCGTCCATACTTGCAAGGCACATACAGCGCTGCATCTCCCTGGCTGCTGCGCTGGCTGTACTCCTGCTCTGCCTGGGGTATAACGATTGCAGCGCTGGTGATGCAGCGCTGCTCCGCCAGTGTGGCCAACAAAAGCGCTGTAATTGGCCTCCAGATGTATTCGGAGGTATCCCAGAATGCCTGTTCAGCCACTCCCAACAGCGCTGTAAATGCTGCAAATGTGGCCACACTGCAGCGCTGGTAGCTGTCAGTGTGGCCACACTGCAGCGCTTTCCCTACACAGCTGTATGAAGACAGCTGTAACTCCCAGCGCTGTACAGCTGCAAGTGTAGCCAAACCCTCTCACTTTTACCCTTTTAGGGAAAGCAACTGCATCCATTTCCAAAGGGCTGCTAGAAGCAACACTGAGAGACATGGTATGGCCGTGCCAGAGCTTGAGAGCCCAGGGAGGAGGGATTCCTTGCTTGAGCATGTTGTTTGTACTGTGGTAATGCACAAAGGCCCAATCAACATCAGTCCCATTGCAATAGCCAGCCCTGTACAAATCTAAGGCCTTTGTCCCCAGAGACTTCCACCAGAAGCATCACAGAACTGGCCATACAGATATTCTCTGACAATCTGGAGTTTTTATGTCAGGTCATTAAAAACAGGTTTGATTCCTGCATTGTAGCCCTGCTATGGCACGATCAAGTTCCTACTCTTTGATTCTCTGGGGCAACCCTGGCTCCGAAGCAAGTTAGAGCTGCTTCCAGGCAGCTCCAGGTTGCACTACTGGTAACGGCTCCTTTGAGGGATACTATGCCAGTCAAGGACTGCCATGTGAAACACAGATCCACCACATTCCCTCGTGGCCTATGACACACCCTTCATGTCAAGGGGGTGGGTAACAGAGGGAGAGAAAGGAGGAGTGAGTGAGTGTGTGTGGGAGAGAGACAACTGTGGTACAGATGACCCAGCAGGGAATTCATTTTCTCTGCAGGGCATTTGCCACTGGATTACAGCCCCTTTGCAGTACCTCAGCCTCACAAAGGAGCCTTAAACCAGCTAGAGAATCTGGCCCTATAATTACTTCGCTAAGTAGATGTTTAAATATCCCATTTCAGTCACAGACTTCCCCATCAGAGACTACAGCATCGTGAATAAGAGATTATTTATTGTGTCCAAAACGTGAAATGGTTACATTTGTGCACATAAATACAGACTGAGCAAATAACCTTTCCTTTGAAACACAGGGAAACGGTGCATTATTCATTTTAAACACTGACTTTTTTTTCCTTTTTCATAAGTTTCTAAAACGACCTTTGGAACAAAAACGTGAGTTTCAAGTTCCTCCACACTGAGTCAATGAATTGTTTCCTTTGACAGACCTTTCTTACTATGGAATAAAAGTCAAAGGTCTATTGACACTGCCTGATGGATCATCATCCTCATAAATAATCTAATATTTGCACAGCAAAGTATACATACACAGTTCTTCAGTCATTCCATTACAGATTTATCATTCTGTCTTTCAAATAAAATATTTTTGGTACATGAAACAAAGTACCTGTTTTTATTGCAAGAACTTCACATTAAAAGGACTAAAAAGTATCTAACACTGGTCCCCAAACTTTTTACTTCGTGCTGCCCCCCATCCCTGTCTGTGCCTCCCCCCACCCTGCCTCCAGCTGGGTCTGGAAGCAAGGCTCTGCCTGGGAAGGGGGGTAAGGCATGCCGACAGGGTTAAGGGGGCCAAGGCTCAGGCCCACAGCTGAGGATGGTGACGGAGCCTTCCTCGCTCCCCCAGACATTCCTCTGCACCCCCCTGGGGGGGCTGCCCCACAGTTTGGGGACCTCTGTTCTAACATCTGATGACAGTGAGAGACTGTATCCTGAATAATTAGCCTATCAAATAACCTTAACTTTCCTTCATTAGCTGTTATTTTCATGGCGTGAAATGATAAATCACTGCATCATCTGCTCCACTTTAAAGGGCTGCAATAACCTTCGTAAGTGTTTTTAATTATCGGCTGTGCAGAATTATCCCCAGCAAGTCTGCAAGACTATTTCCCTCATCCAAACAAGAATGCTACCAGGTGATTTTATAAACTTCAAAGCATATGTAATCTGGTAAATAAGGAGTGAAATACTATTTCATTTCAAGTGAATTACCTAATAATTTTCAGGGCCTGTATGTTTACCTATTATTATAATGTTAGTGCAGAATAACTGCAGGGTTATACATGCCCTAAAACAAAGTGATTTCTAATTCTAAGGGTTCAGGAACTGTGCTGGTCACAACATCAGCACAAAAACCACTGCAGAGTATAGGCTTTTGGTCAATAGTTTTTGCAACACTTCCATATTTCTGTTTTAATGCATAGGTGATGGTTTTGTTCTGAAGTTACAAACTGAGATGATTTCTTACTGTTGCACACTGAGACGGACAGACAGCAAGATAGGGGTTCTAATGCAGATTTTTGCCTATTAACCATTACTGACTTGATTCTGCAACATCAAGATTCAAGCCTGCAAGGAAATCTTCACAGCAAGATCTATTTAACAGATCCATTAGTGATTCATTAGTATCTTTGTTGAAAACAGAACCAAAGTTTCCATTCACACATGCATCATTTCCATTCTCCAGCTGAAAACTACTCATTAAATCCTGGATCCACCTGAGTTCCTCAGAAAGTTCCTGACTCAGAGATTCGTACTGAGACTTTAGATCAATGTATTTCCCAGTGACACTTGCAAGACTAGAACCTACAGTCTTGATGTCATCCTGCAGATGGTTCTTCAGGGATTCAATTTTACGGTGCTCATACTTCAGCTGTGAAAGCTTGTGTCTCACATTTTCATTTTCTTCTTTGTACCAAGCTTCTTTTTCATTATATATGGAAACCAGAGCATCGATGTCCTCCTGCAGGGAGTCGTGGGACATAGTCAGAGTGCTGAAACCACGTTCCATCAGAGGAATGTCTTCTACCACCCGGGCAAAGCGCTCAAAATTGACGTAGGTGTTATTTGGTGGCATACTTGAATGGCACTTGATGGTGTACTCTTTCAGACGTTTTGTCTTCAGCTGACTGTTCTCAGCCTTCTTGTTTTCTTGGACTTTTGTTTCTTCTATCAGCTGGTGAGTCTTCAGACAGAAGAACCAGTATTATAGATTGATTATCAAGATTGCAAGATATTGCACAAATTCAACTATACACAGCAGACAAGGGATGCAAACTGCATTTCCACAATGCTGGGGAGAAGCGTCGTTTCCAGTCATTCTCCTTCATGCATTTGATTAAAATAAAAGGGGTGATGTGACAAGCACTGAGCATTCATTCCCATGGGACAAGTGTAAATAAATGAAAGGATTGTGAACTATTTGCATGCTACAGTTTGTGCAGTTAAATTCTCAAAACCATCAACATTTGTGGGGAAAAAATAATCCTGAAAACACTCCACTCAACGTTTTGTACAATACATAACAAAATGAGAACAATCCAGCGTTTAAACATCTGTATTTGCCATGCTGAGATTGCTATATGTATTTTCACTAAGAGATTTATCTACGGAGGCAAGCTTTGCTTAGAACAAAACAACACACACACACAAATCCAAATACCAAGCAAATCCAGACAGCTACTAGCTCACTACACCAATGACATTTTGAAGGAGCTGATTTGTTTTCACATTTGGTATGGTCAGCTCTCAACACCTGACAGCACTACACCAGAGGTATAGTTTGTGTCCATGCAAACAGTGATTAGAGATGAAAACAACACAAATGGTGTTCTAATACAGAATACTGTATGCCCATTTATTTATATTCCAGTCGCCCCTACTTTGGTTTTATTGTAACAACAGAAGTCATGATTAAGGCTTGCAGAAATCCAAGATTTTGGAAGGAACTGAACATATTTTTACTACTGTTTGTCGTGAATCCAACGATCTCAGAGTGTTTAGTAGAGTTATTTCTCATAACTTACCTGTGAAGAAGGGGAGTATTCTCCTTGCTTTGCTCATGGGTGAAAGTGAGACATGGAGAGGTTAAGATTCACTGTCTGGTTCAAACTGATTTCTGAAAGCCATAACCATGATGAATTCTCTTGCCATTTAGGCACATGGCTTTAGCGTGGAAATATAAATTCCCATACAAATTCTGTACTAGTTTATCCCGAAGCAAATGTCCACCTGTTATAGAAGCACTACCCGTATTACGTCACTATCTTTGGCCTTACCGTTATCCAAGGGTGAGTGAGAGCTTCTTGAATTGTGAGCCGTTTCCTGGAATGAAACACACACTTAAATGAGAGCCAAGCTGCTTACCATACACTTCTCTCAGTGTGTTTATGAACCAACATTTTAATATTGTACCTTGTACCTATAACACTGTCACCAGTAGTGCCAGGATTACTTACAGTGAGGTACAACTTTCATGGCTACTCTACTCTGTACGGCAGCAGGGTTCGTAACAATTAGGTTTCTGTCTTCAGTGTTAATACAGTGCTACCCCCAGCAGAGCTCTACTTAATTTTCATTTACACTCAATGAAAATCTCTCCTCTCTCATTGTTCTGTTAACAAGAGGTGAAACGCTGCTAATGTTTCATGATATGTTCTGTCTGTCTTACTAGTCTAACATGCCTAATGAGTGAATTCTTCCTGCACACACTTGGTCTGACTTTTTCTCTATATCAACTGATATAAGATTAACGTAATCAAAAAGGTCTTTAATGCACGAGCTGTCATGTCACCCCTGGAGCTCTTGCTTCCTGAAAGCAGTATTCCTGGGCGGGATGCTTCAATACTAATCAGAAAATCTAACTTTCTCCTACACCCTAGCAGCACTGTGAACAGTACACTATCACCTTCAGGCAGGATGGGCATAAACATGATATTGCCTTTGTAGCTGGTTACAGCACAGATTTCAACTTGCCTGATATGCCCGGCTTGAAAGGGACTTGCTAAACCTGTGCAAAACATTCACATCAGACTCCAACATATCCTGGGGTCTGAGGTTCATAGAAATGTTTACTGATGTGTTTGGACAGATACTCTAGCTGGCAGCCTTCTCCCAACAACCCCCACTATCTACCTTCTCCCCAGATGTCTTTAGAAGGCACCCTAGTAACCTGCCTTCCCACACCTTTCTGCAAGTGGCCCCCCACCTTGTTTTCAGGGGACATCTGATAACCACTCCCACTAGTACAAATAGACTCTTCAGAGGGCTCAGCAGCACATAACCCACAAGGATGCCCTTTACTCTCTCTGCCCACCACAACATAGTGCAGGAAGTGTGGCAAGGTAGTCCTGCTGCATCCAGATCATTACAAACTTCAGGAGCAGAGATCCCTCTCCTATAATCCCTACTGCAGTAGCTAAAGAATCTCTGTTGTTCTCTAATCAACATGAGGTAGGGGGAAAGCCCCATATAGCTGCTAGAGAAGTGCCAGGTGCACCTAGCTGATGCACAAGGGAGCATATTTGACAGACAACTGAAGAGCAAGGATTTTGTAGCAATATGGCTTGGGGTGTGGGAACAATTACCAACATCCACTACAGACCTGGGATAAAAGCCATCCTGCCTCAGATGATGGACTCCATGAAGACAGCGAAGGGAAAATGGTAGCTTATAGGTGTGAACAGATAGGGTGTCCCTCTGGAGGTTTGAGACTGATGAACAGAAGCCTCCAAGTCAACACACAGGAGCTGGTTTGCTGACAATCTCTGCAAGCCAATCTGCAGGCTTTAGCATGTGATAATAGATTTCCAGGCCAGAAGGAACCATTGTGATCATCTAGTCTGACCTTCTGTGTAGCACAGTCTGATAGAACTATTCCAAAATAATTCCTAGAGCAGATCTCTTAGAAAAACGTTCACCCTTGATTTAAAAATTGTCAGTGATGGAGAATCCACCAGTCTCCCTTTATTGTTCCAATGGTTAATTACTCACTGTCAAAATTTTCTAGTCTGAATTTGTCCATTCTAAGCAGATGTTTTTGAAACACTGACTATAAAAAACAACCCTCTCACACACAGACATACTCACCCACCAAGGGCACATAGCTTGTGAGTTGTCATTAGAGGCAATAACAAAAATTTAAGAATTACCAGACACAAGAACAGCTTCTAAAACCCAATAAACTCCAGTAATTTGCACTTCACAAAAAAACCAAACCAATCCACCCTACTGGTGAAAGAAAATGCATGCCAAATTCTGCCACATTTGGTGAATTTTGGCACAGGGCATATTTTTAGGGCCTCTGAATACAGACATTTACAAGGACACAGCAATACACCTGTACTTAATGACTCACTCTGGGACAGCGACCCACTCTGCAATGAAACCTCTGAACTGCTCAGCGTGCTCATTTTTGCCTAGGTGGCATGAAAGGCAGCCAGCCATTTCTGTACATTCACTTACCGCGTGTCTTTCACCAGGAGTTTCTGGATAAAGTCTTTTGCCAGATCACTGGTGTGACTGAAGAATTCCTCATCAAATTCGTAATTCACCGCTGTGATGTTGGCAAGAGTTTCCTGCTTTGTTTCTCCAAGGAAAGGGGATGCGCCACTGAGCCTGAATAGGCCAGACAGGAGGATCATGTTTTGATTGGGGAAAAATAAAGTTACTTTGACATGATTCCAAGATTGTGAAATGACAATATTGGAATGTGGGTCTCTCTTTCAGGGCAGCCAAGAAGAAAGGGAAATAAAAGGCCCAAATCTTGGTCACCATATATATGGCTACAAAACAGACTCACAAAAGCAGCATTAATGTGTTTCCACGTGTGACAGCAAAGACCCTATTCATGGCCACCCCCATCCCTGAGACACACTCAGGTTATTGCCACCCAGGGTAAGAATAATCCGCACTGGAGGAGAGGTCCAGTTGCTATGAATGCTATGAATGTATCAGGGGGTACATGCACAAATACCCACAGGCTATGTCAGGGAATGTCCCCCCATAGTTCCCATCAAAGCAGTCATGTTCAGTGGCCTCTCTGTAGGCTTTTGGGAAAAACTCCTGCCCTGTGCTGTTTTTCTGCCTGCAGTTCACTGGCAAGAATCTATGCACCTAGAGTTGGGCCCAAGAGGTCCACATAGATAGAGAAAATTAATTGCTCAGTTTTTTGTGGCCTTGTTCTGATTTCTGCAGTGTAGGAAGGGGACATGGCATTGATTAAAACTAGTCCCCAGGACAAGCCAGGGGACTTACAGTGTAATAAAATTGAACACAAAGAGCTAATTCTGTTGGATCTCAGCTCCATGCTTAAAAGTGCAAGGATACAATGCAGTCACCATCCTCATAAAACACCATCCAGCAATCTTTTAGATGGAAAGGGCTGTGATCCTGCCTGGCATCTCTCTCAAATGCAAATAACATCTTTCATCTTAGACTCATATTTACCTCAGTCCCACAAAAACCTGAGGTTAAAGCACTTCTATTAGAGTTCCTTTTTTTAAGTACCAAGAATGCTGAGCCAAGAGAGTTAGTATAAATAACTCCTGCTGGAAATCTAAGTGTTCTTCATACTAAGGAAACTGATCCCATTAAAATACTACTACTATTCTTGCCTCCCCTGTTTGGAATTTGGTAGTGGAAGTTCAGGACGCAGTGGGCTCAAAACAGAACTGCATCAAACTCTTCAGATCTAAGAGGAGTGAAATTGCTAGTTTAAGTGATTCTGCTCACAATAGGTCTTTATTGTCCAACACTGTCACAGTGACCAAGGATCTTTTGTGTAACTGGACTTAATAGGCAGCTCCATGGCTGTGCAGCTTAAAGGGAACTTAATTGGGGAGGTATGAGGTGGGGGGTAAGAGTTGGCTGCTGGAAGGAGTCAGGGTTCTCACCTGGTATCTGACCAAAGAAGTCAGACTGAGACACACACACAGCTTGAAAAATGGAGTTCACTAGAGCTTGGGAGGGGGCTCTGGGCTGACCAGAATGGTCTTGCTTTAACCTTCCGTTCTCTATGTTAACCTAAGGACTTTCTATGCAATGTACCAGTTGACTAATAAACCCTACTGTTTTGACAACACTGTTTAAATGTCACTGAAGAGGCTAGCAGATGTGTATCGATCCCTGGAAAACGTACAAGTCTTTACCAGGAATCCATCTCGGTTGGACTCACCGAACAGAGCTCACAGTATGAAGTAGGAGTGCTGCAGGCCCAGAAGTCCAGTCTAAGGAGGTGGAGAAGCCAGCTGACTTATTCTGGAGGAAGAGTGAGACCCCTAGCAGGTCTGGCACACTGAAGGGGTTCCTCTTAGAGCAGTGATTCTCAACTTGTGGCCCAATCAGCACACAGGGGCGGCCATGTGACATCCTCAGGACCTCAGCCACTATTGGATGTGGCCCACAATGGTAAATAGGGTGAGAAAGACTGTCCTAGAGATTGTTCCAAAGCTGGAGGCATAGCACTAATCCTGTGGATCCGTGACACACCCCAAATACATTGCGATATAACAGAGCCAGGATTAGTGGAAATCTACAGGGACACATTGTTTGCATTTCTCGCTCTTTTTTATTTCCTAATGGAGATTTTAGATATAAGTAGAGGTGGGTCAGATAAAACTCCTGTTTTGAACAACCTGGAATTAATGGGGCAAGCCCATCTCTAAATACAAAGTTGTTGCAGAAGGTTTCTAGGTCATTTCAACCAGCTGGAGCAATACAAAATCAAAATCAATGCTGCTATATCTCTACAGAGCAAGGCATATAAGTAGAAAAGAACTGCCCTATTGGAACAGAGCACTGCTCCATTCCCTGTATTATCCTGCCTCCAGCAAAGGCCTGTGTATGCAACACTTGAGAGGAAGGTGAAGGCCTCTCAGAACACCTGGCTATCTGTGCATTAGTGTAATCACAGGGTAAGCATTCTAGCTTGGTTCTTCTCAACATCCAGGCCCCCTTCCCATCCATCTATGAACATATGTAAATAGCAATTTATGAAGACTTTGATGTCCTAACAGGTTCAGATGTATTCACTGATGACATGAAGAGTGCAAATAAAGATCAAGGATCTGGACAATTTTAGAATTGCTCCTTAGATGCTGGTGGGGTACATAATGTGTCTCGGGAGTGTATTCCTGTGCCCCTTACGGTACCCCAGGGCATAAGGGACTTCATAGCATCCCGACTATGGTGTCAGCTTACAGCCCTTTTATAGTGGGTGGGGTCTAAGCTAAGGGAACAATCCAAAAGCTTTCAGCATGGCCTGTGGGTGTGTTTAATTCTGCTCCACTTGCTTTGCCCACCAGAAAGAGATTCCTCTTTTAAGGCTCTCTAACTTTGTTGGGCCCGATGCTGCAAAGCTTGCTAAAGCAAAATTCCCAACGAGGCCAATGGGAGCTCTGGGTAACGTCTGCAGCACGTAGCCCATTGAGCCCACCTAGGAGAACCTCAGGGCTAGAGAGGCTGAGATTTAAGTGGGATTTTCAAAAGTGCTCGGTGTTGGCCTAACTCTGTTCCCACTGAAGCTGGTGGGTGTTTGACGTCAATGGCAGCAGAGTTCAGCCAACACTTGGGAACCGCTTTTGAAAATCCCTCCCCCAAAAACATAAGAGGCACAGGAGCTTCGTTGAGGCATTTGCTGGTCATTGGTCCTATCGCCTCTCTTTTAGTTTCACTTAGTTTTCTTTGCTTTCTCTATTTAAAAGGCCTCTCGATATCACTTGTCCATCAATCCCTTGCCCCATTCCTGCTGTGCAGCTCCTTCCCTAAAGGATTGATGAGAAGAGCTACTTTTCACTAGGTAGCTACAACTTTTACAGCTGTTCCATACAAGTGGATCGAATTCTGTACTTACAGTATGTAGGTGATGACTCCTATGCTCCTAGAAAACAAAAAGAGCAACTAATTGTAGGTTTTATACATGTGTGTGACATCAGTCAATTATAGCTGCTAGATTGGCAGATGAACCATGATATTAGCAGTCAGACAAAACCTATGTAAAAGACAGTGCTTCATAAAAAGGAATATGAATTTTGGATACAGACTCAAAAGACATGGATATCTGGGGTTTCTTTATATGGATGTCTTAAGTCATGTTGGGTTCACGGTGGCTAATTAGCTATGATACATGTCAGAAGCATGGAGGAATATCTGCAAGGATGTTTTAGCCACTATGACCATTTTGGGCAGAACAGCTTGGTATCGAAGCGTGCTCTATTCACAGCACTTTTATAAACAAAGCTATCACAAGGCATTGCAGGGACAATGGTGCCTTTCAAGAGGCTCTCTCCAAACGGTGGCAGCTAGTGGCAAATTGTTAATTCCTGGTTTATATAATTCAATTTTTTTTAATTATCATGAGTAGAGGTTTACTAAAAACAGCAGGTAAAAATTGAAGGAGTGAAAGAACAGCTCTTTACTGTATGTCAGCATTGTCTGATATGTAGAGAATGGATTTTACATAAAGCACCCTTAAGAAACTAGCAGTAAAGCACCTTGGAAGAAAAATTAATGCTGAGAACTTACCACATATCTGCAGCTAGCCCAAGTGGTTCGTAGTTCACTATTTCTGGAGCTGTAAGAAGCATTTATTCAAACATCAGCAACAGATTGAAGTAATTAATTTTAGCAACATGAATTGTATGCGTAGGTCAAGAATTACATTAGTCCTTGGTAAAAAGCAGACAGTAATTATATGAGGTAATTTCTGTTTGAAGTTCTACAACGGTGTGTGCGAGTAGCGGTAGGAATTTAAGCTCCCAAATGGAGAGCTAATTTAGAGTCAATGGAGAATGAAAAGGGATCAAAGAATAACGGACAGGAAGACATTACAATCCACCTAAAGTACTAATTATACCTCCAACAACAAATTATTTCATGTAACAGCATCCCTAAGCGGATGGATCTGAGCATTTTCTCCCAAATTATTTCAGAATGGCAAAACGGATACCACTCATGCCCAGTCTTTACTTAGTAATTGGCCAGTTAGGGACTGCTCTAGCATAACTTGCCCAAGGTTTCTTTCCAGCCAACACACCATTCAGTACTATTGTTGTCAGCTGTTACTGTAGCTTCTGTAGAAGAAACACCTTCTGGATGAAAAATATCCATGTGGAGAACTGAACAAAGGAAGTGATAAATGGCAAAGTATCGAGGAGTGAAAAGGTGTCTATAACAGGGCAGCAGGGATCATTGTTTATTTAATAGCTTCATTTATTATCCGGAAAAGGAAGTAAATTAAACTGAATAGATCTCTGATTGGCAGGTGTAAAAACCAGTAAGGACCAAGAGATAATACAAGCAAACCTCAAGGTTAGAAACGTGATCAGGAAGTCACAACATGACAGTTGGCCTGAAAGTAATGAAAGGAAAGGAGCTATAATCCAAAACAGGTTCAATGGGAGGGAGTTATACTTAGAAAGCAGTAATATCAACAGAGACCTATATTACTCCATTTTACAGATGCAGAGTGACTTTGACTTGCCACAGGGGGAGTAAGTAGCAGAGCTGGGATTAGTGCTAGGGGGTTCCTAAATTTCAACCCTGAATTTATTTCTCTAGCTCACGAATTTGACAGCACCCTGATCTCTTCAGCTCAACAGCTACAGTTTACAGAAGGCACGACTCAGCTGCTCCTCCAAGAAGATTCAAGCAAGCCCTCTAGATGCTGTGCACCCAAATGGGGTGGCAATTTTAGGGGACTGAAAAGGTGGAGGTGTTACTGGCTTCTCCCTGAATTCACGAAGGTGTTGCTGGCTTCTCCAGTGAAAAGCTGTAACACAGAGGAACTGCTTGAACACTCACCTACAAACTCTGGTGTCCCAAAAATATTCTTAAATTCAACTCCATCTTCTATTTTATGAGCGAGGCCAAAGTCAATGACCTTTATGTGTGGAATGGGAATATTCTTGTCTAGAAGCATAATGTTTTCAGGCTAAAAATAATGAAACAGAGATTAGTTATAGTATTTGTTAGGAAGCTAACAGATCAGCCCAAGCAGTATCCCTTGAGTCACCTTTTCATACTTGTACATGTTTGAAATACTGCAGAACAGGTTAAAACCACAAACCTACTCCTGGCGATGCAGACTTCATTGTTTTGATAAATTGAACATATTTATGTAATGTGACATTGTCAAATCAGAACTTGACAGCAGCAAAATTAACACTCCTCAGTGTCTGAAGCCTCCTGCTCAAAAGCAATAATTCACTTCACTTATTGCCTTTATTCTTTTCTCTCACAAAAGCTGCAGCGTGTCCTGGTTCCTAATAAGTCAGAACCTTCCTTGTTCTCTTCACCAGTTGCTTTCTCTCTCTGCCTGCCTGTGTATATTTTGTTAATTATAGTTGTTATGGCAGGATGAAGATAAAATATACCTGGTTTCCAGGGAAATGATGAGACACCAGAGTTATTCACATAACTGTAAATAATTGCATGGCTCAACTAGATGCGTTATGAGATATATTATGAGACTGAAATGCTGAACATAGTAGTACAACAGAGAGGGTGAGCTTACCATGGCTTGGTCCCTTCCACAACAGTGGGGTAGGTTCAGATCCTGGGATGAGGATCTGAATGGCCCTGAAATTGGAAGGGGCTGGGATTGGAGATTCTGGCCCACCTCTAGTGACAAGCTATTCTAAGAACATATGGAGAATTTCTGACTGTTATGCAACCAAAAGCACCAGGCCAAACCCAACAGAATTGTGAAAAGAGAACCATTACCAGTACCTAAGCAGCAGGTTCGACATCATACTCTGCGCAGTATCTACTCATTATTTGCCCCCACTTTCTTAGCCCCTGTCATTCCCCCTTTATTTTATAGTTTTTAGAGCAGCATGGCTAGCACAATTCAGCTCTGATGAAGAGCTCCAATGCTATTAAATTTTCATTTTTTAATTATAGCCTGGAAGGAACAGTCAGAGAGTTTGATTCCCTGCTGGCAGCTGCCTGACCATTTCAGAACTAATTCTTGTGTGCAAGGAGCTACTGCTAACACACACTCTCATTCTGCATTACACTTGCAGACAGGCTACATGAATAATTTATTTTCACAGCCATTGAACTAAGATGATTTTAGCTCCAGGCTAACTATGCCGGTTTTCTTCTGAAGATTCAGTGCATACAGCTGCCAGCAGTGTATACTGCTGCCATGTGATGCAGGCCCATTTAGAACAGACTTGTGCTAGAGGTAGCACAGTATGAAACAAGAAGTTATTCAACAGTCATCTCTATTCATCATCTCTGCATCTTGGTGCAGATCCTCACCTGATGTAAACAGGTACAGTTCTGCTGCAATTAATGGTGCTGTGCCAATTTACACCAGAGAGAGCTGATCCCTGGTGTTCTCAGGCCTGCATCTGGATTTCAGCAAGTGACAAGGTGCGGACTATACCAGCTGGAAGTAGGTCATGAGAACAGACCAGCAGGAAAGGGGGAGCAATAGGAAAAGTGGTTGCCTGGCTAATATCATAGGAATAAAACACTTTACTCTAGTCATATACTGGATTCATGTACATGTCTGCCTTGTTCACAGTATAATTAACGTTTTCATTACGTCACATTCCCCATCCACCATCTAATCCTCTTTACTGCTGCAAAACATTCCCCAGTATGTCCTGCTACTTCACTGATTTCAGCAGAACATTAGCAGAGGTATGACAGTGCGATTATTATTGATATTGCACCCAGCAGGGTCTAGTTTTATTGTGGGTCTTTGTATAGTGCCAAGCATATCATCAGTGCTTGTAAGGAATTAGCAAGAAATGGTTATATAGTTAAGCTTCCTTTCCCCCTAGAATTTCTGTGGGGAGTGCTAAGGTTTATGGGTCACTTGAGAGAAAGGAATTTTCAGTTGTTATAATGGCTATAAAATATTTTAAATGTAATTTCCCTCTTTTATATCCCCCTCCCTCCTTTGGTGTATTGTCCATCTCCAGCTGTTCAGTGGCATTGTGTTCTGAGTTTTGTTTGTTTGTTTGTTTGGCTTCAGCAGCCTTTGTTTTTGCAAACACTTCCACAGTCAAATCTTGGCAAGGGGACTAAAAAAACATCCTCATCCCCCCAACAAAACAACAACCAACCAACCAAACAAAAAACACCTTTCAAAATTAGTTCCCATTATATGTTCCCCAGCCACTTTTTTTTTAAATGGCAAGATTGATAAGAGTGACAAGATAATTATGGATCTCCATTTCCCTAGTTGGATTATTGCTTAAAAATACATGCCTGGCTAAACGCTGCAGAAGCTCTAAAAATAGTTCTATAAAAGCCAGATGAGCGATATCTTGAATCCTGCTTTAAATGGCTTGTCAGTGATTTATTTATTGCATTTGTGAAATGGTGTCTGTTCAGCCCTACATGCACTCTTCTTTTTGCTCTTTTTCCAACATCATTATTGACCCCTGAACTTTATTGACACGGGACATGTGGATTTCAGTAGCCAGAATTCACCCTGGGAAAAGTTTCATTCATGTTCACATAATTATATTCCATCATTGACTGTTAGCATATTTTTCAAATGCACAGTGTAAACCTTTGTTCATGGGCTATATAGCTTCAGGGTAACCCCAACACACTCACACCCATTAAAACAAACATACATATGGACAGAAGTTTGATGAAGTGTATTGAATTGTTGGGATATATGCAATTGCAACAAGAAGAATATATATTTAAGAAAAGAACTTGGGCATATATCTGTCCATGTAATACTCATCACTGCAGTAACTAGGCATCACACAATTCTAGATCCAAAATAATGACAAACAGCATGTGATCTTCTCTAGGCGCCCCCCATCCTTTTTAAAGTTCCTCATATCTCCTCAAACTCTGTCTTTCCTCTACCTTCCACCTTGCTCTGAGGAGGGACGGTGCCATGTTTTGTACATAATCCTGAAAATGGCAATGTTTGTGAAGCGAGTTCCATAGCTGCAGGCCTGCTGCTGAGAATGCTCCGTCTCCCAGCCTTGAGTTTCATCCTTGTGGGTGACAGAATCCTAGTTTAAGAGGCACATCATTGTCTAGGCAGATCACAAGCATGGACAGAGACAGAGCTTCCCAGGATGTTTGGGTCAGTTCAATGGAAGGCTTTGAAGATAAGGACTGAAACTATAAATTCACCAGATAGTACATGGGGAGCATTGGGGTGATGTGCTCTCAGTGACCTGGATGACTAAGCAGGTCAGCAGTCATATTCTGAACCAACTGATAATTCGTGTTGGAATGACAGAGCCAGCTAAACCAGTGATTCTCAACCAGAGGTATGTGTACACCTGAGGGTACCCAGAGGTCTTCCAGGGGGTACATCAACTCTTCTAGGTATTTGCCTAGTTTTACAACAAGCTATATAAAAAGCACTAGCGAAGACAGTACAAACTAACATTTCATACAGACAATGACTTTATACTGATCTATATACTTTGTGCTGAAATGTAAGTACAATATTTATATTCCAATTGATTTATTTTATAATTCTATGATAAAAATCAGTAAGTAAACAATTTTTCAGTACTAGTGTGCTGTGACACTTCTGTATTTTTATGTCTCATTTTGTAAGCAAGTAGTTTTTAAGTGAGGGAAAGCTTGGGGGTATGCAAGACAAATTAGACTCCTGAAAGCGGTACAGTAGTCTGGAAAGGCTGAGAGCCACTGAACTAATCTACCTCTTGTTTCCTGGTCAAACATACATTGCCGAAGCTGTTTGAACTCTGTAGTTTCAGAATAATGTTCCTCATAGAATTCTAAACACAATCACTGTTTCCTTCTGTGCTATGTTTGGTAAAGAAATGAACTGGACAGTACCGGAAGCAGCATGTAGCACTCACAACACAGATACTATAACTTCAACCCAGATTGAGTGGGTCTCTACATAGAAAATGCTTGCCGGAAGTGGGAATATGAATTAGAGTCTAATATTTACAAGGCAAATGTTATACTGACTGTTATTACTGTTTAAAAGTACACTTAGACTAATTTGCTCTGATAGAGTTAGTGATTTCAAAGGAAAATTACTTAGAAAAGGACTCATAATGGTGACTAGTTTGTGAGCTCTCTGGGGCAGATACTGTACATCTTCCTATACGTTTGTAAAAGCATCCACCACGTTGTGGATGCTATTATATAACCAGTAAATAACAGTAGCGTTAATTAAAATATCTGACCTGCACAAGATGAAGGTTGCGTTGATTTCTCATTCTCATCATTAAAAGAAATACAAGGCTGGACATTAGGAAAAACTTCCTAACAGTTGGGGTAATTTGCCCAGGGAGGTTGTAGAATCTCCACCATTGGAGATTTTTAAGAGCAGGTTAGACAAACACCTGTCAGGGATCATCTAGGTAATTCTTAGTCCTGCTATGAGTGCAAGGGACTGGACTACATGACCTCTTAAGATCCCTTTCAGTCCTAGGATTGTATGATTCTACAACAGTGGTCAGCAACCTTTCAGAAGTGGTGTGCCAAGTCTTCATTTAAGAAGCTTAATTTAAAATTAAATTAAAATGCAGAGCCCCTCAGACTAGTGGCCAGGACCCAGGCAGTGTGAGTGCCACTGAAAATCAGCTCGTGTGCCACCTTCGGGACGCGTGCCATAGGTTGCCTACCCCTGCTCTAAAATCTTGGGAAATATCATTTCTGCTTACCATTGAGTGCTGTCATGTCCATCCAGCACAGCAAGCCTCAGTCCAGAAAGCTAAGCATTCTACTCTTCCACCTTCTCTATTATCAAAACATATTTTATATACCATCACTGTTAAATGTGTCACATATGCTGCATTTTAGAATATATGCTAAAATTATTCCTTTTAACTAGATCAACGCTTTTTACCTTTAAATCAAAATGAGCAATTTTCTTGGCATGGAGGTAGTTAACACCATCTAAAATCTCCTTAATGAATCTGGTTGCTTCCTCCTCACTCAGAGACTCTTTCTGTGCCAGGAAGTCAAAAAGTTCTCCTCCAGACACTCTGCAAGACATACAGGGAAGCCTTGGGTTAGCTACAGCAGGGTAAGGCACACACACACACACATCAATATACATGTAGTTAAAATGGCAAACAAAGAAAATGTCACCCACTCAGAACAAGCCCACTCTGAAGTGTGAGTCAGGAGATCTGGGTTCTAGTCCCAGTTCCGCCACAGACTTCCTCCAGAATACTGAATATGTCACAACTTCTTTATGCTCCAGCTTCCCCTACTGTAAACTAGGTGCTGAGAGGCTTAATTCATTAATATTTGTAAAGCACTTTGAGTCTAACCTAATGAGTCCTATAAAATGCACAGCATTATTAATATATAAACACATGTATGTACATACATACACTACAGCCCTGTTAATAAGTTACTTTTTTACTATCCACTTTAATAGGGATAGAGGAAATAGAACAAACTGTAATATTGTTGTCCTCATGAAAAACGTTTTCCTTATCTTTCACCATCAGTGGTATGACGCAATGAGATTTGCCAACAGAATCTGCTTCCTTTCCCAGGACATGGATAAAGGACCTATTAGTACTCTTATGAGAATGCTTGTCTGATATGTAACTGACAGAGAAACGTTTATTTTGTGCCAGATTTTAAATAAGCAAATTAACTAAGCCTGGAAGGTACCTTAAGCCATTTCCCCTAAACAAGGAAATGTGAAAATAATAATCTAGTTACTATCATGACCTTTCAGACCAACAGTTAAAAAATACTTACACCAGACAAGAATTCTGCTGCCATTTTTGTTTTCTTATATTATAAGCCTCAGGTCAGTTCTATATTGCAACATGGCAGAAGATCAAGATAATGACTTAGCCAACATCTCTAGTGCTATTATTTTACAGGGCTGATATTTATGCTATTATCTTCCTCTTTCAACTTATCATTTGTAGTACAGAGCACAAATACCGAGTGCCTTTGGGCCCGCCTGATCCTGTCGTTACTCACTCAAGGATTCACACTGAGGACTCAGCACCGAGCAAAGATTTCAGGATCCAGCAGTTACTATGGAAAATAAGCCACTGGCATCACTGATCAGACAACATATCACTAAAAGAACTAAGGGCTAGAGGCTTCAGATGCTTGAAGCTAAATAGTCCTGGAGCAGCAGCACGGAAGTAGCTTGATTGCAATATGATTTGTATAGCTTTTCATGTCTATTGCTGATTTGTTTAGCAGCAGGGTCACATGGAATCACTTGTCTGAGCTCAGGTTCCTGTGCAGTAGTTTTTGTGATATGACTATGACTCCCATTCTGCCCTCTTCCAAATGAGTGAGTGAACTTCTGGGCACAGCTACAAAAGCTGCCCCAGAAAGTCAAGTGCAAACAAGAACTCTATGAAAGCGCTATTAAAATACACAACAGACAGGGCCGGCTCCAGGGGTTTTGCCACTCCAAGCAGCCAAAAAAAAAATAGCCATGATTGCAATCTGTGGCAATTCAGCGGGAGGTCCTTCGCTCCGAGCGGGCCTGAGGGACCCTCCGCTGAATTGCCGCCGACTACCTGAAAGTGTCGCCCCACTCCAGAGTTGCCGCCCCAAGCACCTGCTTGATAAGCTGGTGCCTGGAGCCGGCCCTGACAACAGAGAACTGGGCGTGAGCTCGTTTCTTAGCCTGTGCAGTTGCTGTGGGCAATGAAGTATACTCAGCTCTTCCACAGCCAATGCCCAGAGCCATCCCTTGGGTATGGCGAATCAGGGCGACCGCCCTGGGCCCTGTGCTTTGGGGGGCCCTGTGGACGGTGAGGTGAGGCAGGCCGGTCAGTGGGGTGAAGAGGTGAGCAGAGAGGTGAGTGGCAGGCAGGGAGGGTGTAATAAACGTCTGTCTCAAATCTGGACTTAGAGTTCAGCATCTGAGTGTTTACTGTGAACCTTCCCCAAGCTTATACCCAGTTTGGATCTATCTCGCTGCCACCAGACAGGAATATAGCGCCTGCCTCGCTCTGGTCCCCCCAGACTTTCCCTGAAGAAACCCCCCAAGACCCAGACCCCTGGGTCTCCCTATCTCATCCCCCAGCTTCCCCCCCTTTCCTGGGTTAGCCGGTGCGATGCTATCTCACTCCTTGAATACAACCGGAGAGCAATCTAGCTTCCCGAGCTATGCATTCACCTAGTCAGCTCACACAAGAGATTCCCCCTCCCTTTGTCCTGTAGCCTTTTCTCGCCCTGACAATAGAAGGTGAGACACAGAGTTGGCTTTTCTCTCCCCCCCCCCCTTAGCCTGTCACAGATGTAACAGAGCTCTGGGCACAAAATTCCTTCCCTTTGCTCACTAGGAAAGAACTTCCACAAGTTTTAAAAAAAAATGTTATATAAAAAGAAAGAAAATACAGAACAATACTGCAATTAAAACTCAATACAGGCTCTTGCTTATAGAAAATATTAATAAACAGTCTGATTTAAAAGATAGCCCAATTAAACTAGTCCAGCACAGTACACACACATGTAAATACAACACAAAGCATTAACAGCCTATTTGCCTTGTTTGCCTTTGTACTCACACTTTTAGGAAAATGTTAGAAAGAAATAGGAGTTAGCAGGAAAGCTGTTTCCTCCATAGCCGGGAGAAACAAAAGACACAGAGTACACAATTCTCGCCCCTGATTCTTAAAAAAATCAGTTCTCTGATTGGTTCTCTGGTCAGGTGTTTGGTTCCCTTTGTTCACCCTTTACAGGTAAAAGAAAATTAACCCTTACCTTACCTATCTACTTATGACAGAAGGCGAGAAGGAGCCTCTCCTACCAGAACCTCCCCCTCCTCCCAGTGCCTCCTGCCCGCCAGCGGGACCCACCAATCAGCACCTCCCCTTCCCTCCCAGCACCTACCACCTGCTGCGGATCAGATGTTTCGCGTCATCAGGAGGCGCTTGAGGTGAGGAGCAAGGGTGCAGCATGCTCGGGGGAAGGGGTGGAACTGGGCAGGAAGAGGCGGGGCGGGGGCAGGAATTGAAAAGGCAGGGCCGGGATGGGGCCTTGGGGGAAAGAGTGGAGTGAGGGTGTGGCCTGGGCAGAACAGGGGGGCAGGGAGCACCACCCTGTGGATAGGCACTGAGTTTCTAATGTCCCAGGCCCTGCACCCTCCTAGGGATGGCCCTGCCAACGACTTACAAGTGTCAACTGACGCTGAGCAAGGATGATTATCAGTTGTATTTCACAGCTTCCTCATAGTCAGAATTATAGGCAGTAGGAAGAAGGACATGGAGCATATTGATTTGGGAAGGAGTTGCTCAATACTTTTGCTTTTATGAATAAATGGCTGGCAAACAAAACTTAACTTCACATAACCCAGGAGTCTGATACAACTATTGTTTCAAATGCTGCATTTGCTCCTCCTTCCTACTAGTCTCAATCTCCTCACCATACGGTCTTTTCTCATTTGATCTTCCATCTTCATTTTAGGTGATGTTTAACAAAGACATCCTCAGCACTGACACCATGCCAGGTAGGTTCTATAACAGACAGTTTTTCTTCTACATTGAACATTTAAGGAGCAAGGGAATGTTGGCAAGTGGTAGCAGATTTTAGGGCCTCATAGATCAGTTCAGAGATGCCTGGAATGTGGGTAGATGGTGGGAGGAGAAAGCAATGTCAGATATTTTCTTGGAGCAATTTGTTTGTTTACCAAGTGTACACAGGTCTCGTTTCCGTGAACAGAGACAAACCGCGCACAGGCAATGCCGTTTTGCAGGCACCGCTGCTCTGTCACCAGGAAGCAGCGATTTTGGGCCTTTGTCATGAACTCGTCTGGAATTTTACAGTTTGAACACACATTCTTCCTATGGGCTTTTCTTCCGTGAAACCCGCCAGCCCACTTACCAAGGACAACTTGGCCTGGAAAAGTAAGCGTGGACATCAGTCCACCTTTGGTGCAGCTGCATTGTAACAGGGTGCCCTCACCTCTTGTGAGTGCCCCCTTTTCATTATAATTCACACTGAGCTTGGTTCAGGCTGTGATTTTAGGGAATTAGATTGTGGAGAGAAAATTTCTGAGATAGAGCATGCAAAGGCAAAACAAACATGTAAATGGAAGATTTGTGAGGTAGTGAAACTAAAACCCCTCACAGAGCTAGTTCAACATAAAAAAACACCACAGGAATATAGCATCCTCTAAGAAGCAAAGAATCATTATAAACAGTAATGATTTAATCTCCAGCACCCTGGAAGGGTAGGAAAGAACTGTCCCCACATTACAGAGAGTTTAAGTAACTTGTCCAAGGTGACTTGGTAAGTCAGTTGCACAGGTAACACTAGAATCCAAGTCCCCAGACTAAAAGACCTGTGTTTTAACCATTTGGTCCATGTTTCTCTAAGGAAAGACCTGTAACTTAAACCCAAATACTGCCACAAGGGGGAACATACCTTTGTTAGTTCGGTAGGAGATATATCACCTAACCTGTAGCTCAAAGAGACAAAATGGCAGAAGAACCTACTCCTCCTGAGCTGCACCTGATTTCCCAAACATTTCTGAAAACAGTGCCTTTAGACAGCCACAGGTGAACCCACAGCAAAATGCTCTCAACACTCTTACTCTTTTGTACCACAACACCTAGATACACGTTACAACATTTGGATATCTGTATGATTGTATTTTTCGAACTGGTGTCACACACAGCAGTCTGTGGGTTCCCGGGCTGCCCTAAGAACCCTAGCCAAGAAGAACATCTCCAGTCTTTCCCTCCACACAGCTTCTTCACTCCCGCATTTGGCAGCTAGCACCTTATCCTGATTGTGAAGTATGAGGCTATTCCAGCAAAAGCTAGTAAGAACGGAGTGATGCTATCCTCTTATCCCTTGGAAACAGCTGATCACTTTGTTGTATGTACACAAACTTCAACACCCACCACAAACACAGACTGTTGTTTCAGGGCTGAGAGCTGGCAGGACCCAAGAGGCCAAGAATGGAGGAAACAGAACAAAGAGCTGCAGCCCCAGGGTGACCCCCAGGTGCAAGGGCAAGTTGTGGAACTGCTGAGCTGCACGTAGAAAGTATCATTTGCCAACTTAGCAGAGTTCTTCCTGTCCCCTTGTCATTGATGGAACCTAGTCTTCAGAGGAGGAACAGCAGAGCAAGTTTTGGTTGGGGATAGGTTCACCTCTCTCCCCAGGGTACTGAAAATCCTCCTGTAAATACCCTATGAATAAATCAAGTGGGGGGCTGGGGTATGGTGGAATTGGGTGAGGTACGAGGTGTAACAAGGGGAGCTACTTAGACTGGGTGGGGACAGCCGGCTACAGGCTGGGATTGGGCATCCAGGAAGTTCATACTGACATTCCTATAGGAGTTCCTCAGCAGCTGGTACCTTGTGTTCCCCTCCCTACTGCCTTGTGCACTGAAGCCCCCTGCCCATGTGCCAGTGCACTGTTCCTCACCCCATCCCAATGGCCTCTCCAGCCCCTTCTCTGCATCCCGCTTTCCTCTCCAGCCCCAGTGCACGCACATGGGGCGCAAACATAGCCAGGTCTTCCCTCCATGAGATATTGTGTGGATGGAAAATATTGTGGGGGCAGAAACATACATTAGGACCCCCCCCAACATTTTCATAGGAAAGGGGAGGAGCTAGCCCCCTCCCCCAACTTTTGCCCCCTCCCCCGCCGCAATCAAGGACATTGAGTCAGTCTTTGAAGCCAAAGACCCACAGTCCCTGCCCTGACAAGCTTATAATTAAGGTAAATTTGGGTCATTGTGTTTCAGTGAAAATAAAGCTGAAAATAAATTAGACGAATTACACTATTTTCCAAATACTCAATAATTACTCTTAAAGGGGAAAAGGTGTTTGATAAGCCCCTAGCCTGGTACCTACATTCTTACAGTGCCCCCAAAGTGTTATTTCAGAGGCTGATGGGTAGGTGGGGGAATGGCCAACTTCATTCCTTTTTAATTTTTGTTGCAGTCAATTGCGCTGCTCAGAGATAGGAATGATACTAACTTGTCCCCTTGTGCACAGCTGCTCTCTACTGCTATGGACTCTGAGACACAGGAAGCCTTTCTCTCCCTCCATGACTTCAATCCAGGACCTTGCACAGCAGGTGAAATTAACTCCAGGGCAAAGGGCCATCACAAGGCCTAGGCAACGAGCCTTAAGTTCTTTGTGCTAGCCCTCTGCACGTGGTGAATTTCACCCAGCTAGCTACTGAGCCTCTACCTGTTAAAAGAGCTACTTCCGCTCACATCATCCTTACGGGTCTGACGTGCATGCACATGCACTTCTTCCACTCTGCTTTCCCCTGCTTATCATTTATCAACTTCCCTAGATCAGGAGCGTGGCCAGACACTCATTACAGTTCCCCATTTCCCTGTGGGATAAGGACTCTGCTTCCTCAAAGTGGCACCTTTTAGAATAGATTTAAGGGGCTGGCGTTTGACATACTCCTTTGTTGCTCTGTTGAACTCTGATGATTCTGAGGGCTTGTCTACACACGCACACCCGCTCTGAAATAACTACATCTGTTTTACCAACTTGAGTACACTGAAATAAGAGGGGCTACTCATAGACTTGCACTCAAATAACTAAAGGTCTGAACTCAAACTGATTTAGTTATTATGGAGTTAGTATGTGTGTAGACAAGCCCAGATGCTCTGAGCATCTCCCACCCGTTGTAAAAAAAACAGAATTATTTTGGGAGTAGGGGATTTCTTTTGGCTCGTAATCGACAATAAACAGTTGCAAAACTTTATTGAAAATGACACTGAAACCAGCAAATTGATGGCAAATCTCTTAAATGTGGGGAGAAACAGACATGTTGTTCTGTACTCAGCTACAACAAAGGCAGCACAGCATGGACTTTTCTATGGATCTGTAAGTTGTGATGATTGGCTTGTTCTGAGTCAATGTCATACCAGTTACAGCACGTCAGAGTGGCTGACAAACAGTACTGAGATGGAACAGACACTCTTGGAAGCCACTAAAATCAGCAGCATGTGACTACTTAGTGCTGCTAGTTGCCAGTTTCAGCCTGTGGAGAATTTCACACCATTATGTGGTGAGCTGTTTGCACAGCTACAAGATGTATCTGAAAAAGGTCACAGTGACACATTTAGGGGATGATTTTCAATAGTACCCAACACTTACATACATTTGGTCACTCAAATTGCTTGATCAGCTACTTATTCTAATACCCTCCCCCCTGCTTTGTGCAGTAGGACCATTCTGGACAACACTGTCGCTCCTATATGGACATAGCTGTGTTGTGTGTCTGTCTATCCTTCCTCAATAGAACTGTAAGAACAGGGCTGTGCTCTGCTGGGATGTCATTGGCAGGCCTCCTGCCAAACCTCAGCCTATGCCCACATCCACAGCAAGCTACAGTGACACAGGGAGAGAGAGTTACTGCTGCTTAGGTCATTTTGCATTATGTGTTACATTGCCCCCAGATTGGGATGGGAGCGGGAGGAGCAGACATGCTGTGCTGAGTAGTGAATGCCGAAGTCCTCCCCATTGCTACAAAAACTCAGCTCCCCTGGTGTGGCTGTGGAAGGACATTTCTCCTCTACATGGTCTTCTTCACCTCTCTCCCTACCCTGCTTTGTGCTATACAAAGGGAAGGAAATCCCTGATGTTGACATTTATTTCCATGTCTGTGGTACTCACCTTGAGATTACTACCAGCTTCACAAACCAAACCACCCACCTACCCAGCCCAAGTATACAATCCAAACAACTTAATCATTCCTGGAGGACTGTAAAATTACCTGGCACCTCACACACACACAGCGTAAGACAAGTTCCTAGCCCTGCAGAGTTTACAATCTAAGGCCAGGAAGCTGAAGCATTTCAGTTTCAAATTGTCACACATACAGTGACAATGGCACTGAGAAGCAGAAATTAATGTGGGCAGAAGAATGTGTGTTATAGAACGGCATGCAGTACCACCCAATCTACCTACAAAAGGGGACTATATCAACTATTTGGACTCATTTTCCATGGGTGTAGAAAGGGCAATGCAGTGTTAGAAATAGCTGGCTGGACCTCTCTGTCATTTTGCATCCAGAGATGTTGCCTTGGGAAAAGCATTTCTAGATCAATGGGTAAAGCACCACTAGGAGGACCAGATTGCAAGTGTGAAAAATTGGGACACTTTTTTTTGGTGGTGGTGGGGGGACAGTTGCATATATAAGATAAAGCCCCTAATATTGGAAAGGTCCTAAGTGCCACTGGATCAGAAGATGTACAGCTAATTTATTGGTTACTGTTGGAACTAGGAATTTTGATACTGTCCTGGCAATGAATAAACTCCCATGAGAGGGATTTTTGCATTCCTTTATTGTCAGCAGTATTAACCTTACATCGAGGGATTGCTGATGACATGATATTAACCTTACACATAAAGGCAACTCCCTGAATGAAAACTCACAGTTCCAAGTCATGCCACGTGAAGGCTTTCTACTCAAGGTTTTGTTAACAGGATTCCCAAGCACACCACCAGCTTGCTGCTGCTATACATTGGTAAAACATACAAACACACAAGTAAAAGTTTGTGGTTATCCAAGTCAAGAAGCTGGTGAAGAAGTCAAATTGTTTTCAGTCTGTTTAAACAGCACAAACTGGTCTGCATTAAAAAGCAAAATCTGAAGCCAGATGATGCTTAGCCTTGTTTTGCAAACCATTCTTTCCTTTTAGGTCACACACTAGATGAAGAATACGTTTTACACAATTTGTACAATTGGTTCTTGGGGGACGAGGGTTTTTTGTGAGAGGAGGCTGCAGAACTCCAAGGATCCACATTTCCCCTCAGCTATTCTGGATATTATCCTTCTGGATAGGGACAGAAACAACCACTTCCTCTTTTGCCCATTACCTTCATCCTCACCTGTACCCCTAATCAGACACAGGAGTTTCCCTCCCATTCATTGGCCAGAGACAGACTCTCTGCAGCACTTCCAGCTCCTGCTGATTCAAGGAGAGAAAGTACATGTCACACTCAGGTCTACCACATGGTGGGGCAGAGGACTACAAAAGACTAATTAAATAGAGCTCACTAGCAGTTTTCCTTTGAAAATGCAATTTCTGCAAAATCAAATTTTTTCATGGAAAAATCTAAACAAAATATTTTGTTTTGGGTCAGTTTGACATCAAATTGGTGTTTGTTGGAGTGTTGCAATGAATCATGGGCGCTTTAGTGCAGATGCGTTATGCCTTACGTTCTCCTCTATTGGCCAGGCTTTCTGACGGGACTACAGTTCCTAAGAGGCACTGCAGTCTGTCCTCTAATTGAATCATCACAGTGCATCATGGGAAACCAGCTTTACTTATTAATACGATTTCACAGCAATTCTATTGTCCTTGATTCTTCATCAGGTTAAACTTCAGATACATTGCAGCAGTTCACCCAAGGGTTTGACTCCAAAGCCAACATGCATGTGACACACTGGAGGCGATGCAGAATTGGATCCTAAAATAGTTAAGGCATCTAATTTTCTCCTTGACGATAAGGACAGACATCTTGAACTTGACTCAATATTCTTTGAGAAGTGTCAATATAGAACAGAGGACAATTTTGAGGTTCTTGTGATTGTCTGACTTGCTGAGGAGACATGCTGCAGCGTTCTGTACTTCTTGGAGTTTCCTAATTGCTGATAGCTTCATGCTCAGATATATCACATTGCTGTAACCCAGCCAAAAAGTGACGAAGGCATGAATTACTGAGGCTAGGCTGTCATTCTCCAGGATGGAACAGAGGCTCTTAGCCAACTAGAGATGGTATTAAGTGTTACTCTCAGATGCTGCTATGCAAGAGTTTAGCTTCAGCAAGGAATCCAGGCACACACAAACTATGGACTGAATTGACCAATTGTGGGTGTGAAACTTCAGCCAAAGTTGACTGCATTGTTGCTGCAAATTCTTCAAAATGCTTTCACATGCCCACCAGCATCACTTCTGTCTTGTTGTGGCTCAGCTTCAACTAGTGGTTCTTCATCAACAAGCTGATCTCGCCCAAAGCACAGGGCTATCTTGGTGGTACTGGTGTAGTCATACATGGTGAAAGACAAGGAGCTATATGCTATCTGCATACTGTTGGCTCTGGAGTGCATGTCATCTGCTCAGTTAATTTAAGGGATGCATGCAAGCAGGATCTGTTGTAATGACTGGGCCTATCCATTTGCCCTAATTGTGAGTTCTACTGTAAGAAGTGAGTGAACATTTAGTAAATGTCACAATGACTTATAACAATACATTTTGATGGGAAAAAGTACAAAAAGGAGTCAAAAACTTAATTAGTCTATAAAAGTGGGGGCTAGATGGTAACCCTTTCCCCAGTCAGCCTAAGTTTCTTCTTCTCAGCCCCAGCTCTCTCCAAGGGCTGGCTGTAACCCTTTCAGGGCCGGAGCGGGTGACCACCCCGCTACACACCCCCAACATTTCCTGGGACCCTGAATCTTTGTTCTAATCCTGAGAGATGTTCTGACCACTCCAGGCCAGAGAGAGGGAGCCAAATGACCACTGCTCCAGCTAATTCCTGAATACCGCCTGGGACTGACTATATGATAACAAAGCAAAATAAAAGAACCACTGCAGCAAGTCTGAGGAACAAGGTTAAATGACTTGGGCTTGAGGGGGTCATGCTACAGAGCTAAAATTACTAGTGTGGATGTTTGGGCTTGGGCTACAGCCCAGGCTTGGAGATCCACCCCCTCACTGGTTTCAAGGCCCAGGCTCCAGAACTGCTACACTGCTTTTTCAGCCTTGTAGCACAAACCCTGAGAGCCTGAGTCAGTTGACCTGGGCTTTGAAACTCACTGCTATCAATTCATAGACTTCAAGGTCAGAAAGGAGCATCGTGGTCATCTAGTCTGACCTCTTGCATACTGCAGGCAACAGAACCTCACCTGCCCACTCCTGCAATAGACCCCTAACCTCTGGCTGAGTTACTGACGTCCTCATATCATGATCCACCTTTTACGCTAGTTTAAACCTGCAAGTGCAAAGGAAGGTGAATCGTCCCCTCGCTAGTGTCTCGGCCAAACCAGGCCCAGGGCAGAATTCCTTACTGATCCCAAATATGGCGGTCAGTTAGATCTTGAGTATGTGGGCAGAACCCACCAGCCAGAGACCTGGGAAAGAATTCTCTGTAGTAACTCAAAGCCCATCGCATCTAGTGTCCTGTCTCCAGTCGTGGGGGGATTTTTGCTACAGGCAATAGCCAATGGACTATTTTTGCAATACCCTTTAGTTCCCCATCCCTGGCTCTCCCCTCCAATGGGTTCTTTTCCTTCCTCAATTTATTTCTGCTCTTTCCTATCCTTCTCTGTCTTCTTTCTTCCTATTTCGAGTTTAGCTTAGCTGGCCAAGACTGCACGTTCCGCAACATTACTGCAAGCCCGTGACCAAAAAGGTAGCTAGAACTAATGCCCTACACAGTCCAATACCATACAAGTTTGCCAGGTCTCGAAGTGCACAATAAGACCGGGTGCTGTGTCTGTGTTTTTCCAGCAGCAAGCTTGCAAGTGAGAGTTAACATCAGACACAGAAACTGCATTTTCTGTCTTTGTTGTTCTTTTTTCTCCCCTTTTGTGTATGTTTGTCTTATTTTGCCTTCTAGGAAACTGGACTGGACTTTAACAGCAGCAACAACAGCTCCAGTCCATCTCAATTACCTTCTTTTTTTCCTCACAAAAGGACAGTTACCACCATCTTAAACACCACTGTCAGACAAGGGTTCTTCCCCTGTAAAGATTCTCTACAGCTAACGGAAAAAGGACCATGGGGTAGTGTTAAATGAAATCATTCTTTAACACAGTGGTTCTTAACCTTTACTGCAGCCTGCACCCCTGGGTTCTCAAAATGCATTCTCGCACCCCTTATCAAAAATCAAAATATGTTCTCGCACCCCTTATTAAAAATTGTTGAAGTAGGCCAGTTCTTTAAACCTAGATATATTTTTGTTTGTATATTACAATAATCATTAAGAAATGTATAATGTTAATAAATACTGTGACAGACCCAGACCAGTGGCGTAGAGGTGTCTGGCAGAGGGCAAATATACTGGTCACTGGATGAGTAGTTTTCTGTTCCCTGAGTGACCAGAGCAGGGGCTGCACTAAAGTAATCAGGAACCTGCTAGAACCAATTAAGGCAGACAGGCTGATTAGATCACCTGCAGCCAATCAAGGCAGGCTAATCAGGGCACCTGGGTTCAAAAAGGAGCTCACTCCAGTCAGG
>NC_133777.1:51452840-51471755 GCF_003597395.2 Chelonoidis abingdonii | reverse complement strand
GAGGAGTTGATCCAAACTGTGGGGAGGATCACTGAGGTGAGCAAATCTGCCAATAAGCGCAGGACCCACCAAGGTAGAGGAGGAACTTTGTCATAATACATAAGTTTGATGAAACAAAGTAGTTGTACTTACGTGCCTGTGCTTAATTTGTGTTTTCGATGATTTACCTTCTAAAAAAATCTGGCATGTCTCGCACCCCCAGAAAGGGCATCTTGCACCCCCTTGGGGTGCTTCCATCCCAGGTTAAGAACCACTGCTTTAATGCTTTACATTTCAAATGCTTTTTCTTTCTTTTCTGTATCTTTAATAAAAGGTTAAAAAGGATTTGTAATAATGTTTTTGCCATGGTACTAAGCAGGGTGAGGTCTCTGTGTACCAAACCCTGAATCTTATTTAAAACAGTTTAATGTCGGACAATACAAGGATCATGTTAACATTTTTGACTATTTGGGCCCCTTTATTCCATCTAAATTGATACAACAGATCCTTGCTTTACCCCGATCCATTGGGTTCCTTATAACCTTACAACAGGCTCAACCTAATCAAACCAGTCAGCAATGGGCTACAAACACAGTACCAAGTGTGCACTGCTGACAGGGCTGGGATTCTATTACTACTGTGTAACACCTCAATAAGGGATGGGCTAACAGGTTTGGAGAACAGGTCTGCCTGTCTCCCTAACAGTTCTGACAGGTTTGGAACATGAGCCTTCCTCCATGCTTCAACTCCAACCATACCCACAAATAACTTCTTCCCTCTTTCCCCGCCCTCAGCTCTCCAACCAAGGGAGATGCAGACACATTTGTCTATAATCAGTTTCCCATCACCTGCTCACCCATTCTCAACTGCATGAGTGAAAAGAGCAAAGGCAGAGCTGGTGCAAGGGAGGCAAGAACGGTGCCGGGAGATGCTTAGCGCTCCAGAGTCATCAGAGCTCTAGGCCTCGGGGCACCAGCTGTAAACTAAAGTTTTCTTTTGTAAAGTAAGAAAATATGGGGCTGGTGAAAGAGGCAGGAGCCTCAAGAGGACGCAGAGCGTTTGAGGGGTAGATGAGCATTGGATTTTTCTTGGGGTGGGCAGAGCAGGAGAGGAACTGAAGAAACTGGATCCTATTAGAGATACTCGCACTTCCTCTAAATTTACATGTTAGGCCAGCAGTGAGCAAACATTAGATAATCTCTGTGTTCACAAACCAACAGGACTCGCTGATTCGGCAGCAATGACCTCAGATGACTATCAGGCACATTTGTCTCTAGAGCGTGCGCTGATTTATTAAGGGGAGGCTGTTTACTGGTGACCTCATTCTATTTTCCTGTCTAGATCTGCTGATGGTTTCTCTAGCCCGATGGCCCAGCAGTTCCATTTTAAGAACATGCCTGTGCTCAGGAGGCCTCCACAGCTCTTTCCTGTTCCCATTTGCCTCATCCTATAGCGGAGAATAGGAAATCTCTCTACTCACAGCTCGAGGATAAGGACCACATCTGTCCTGTTCTCGTAGATGTCGTGCAGCTTGATGATGTTGGCATGCAGGATCTGCTGCAGAATGTTCACCTCCCGCTCGATTTCCTCACGTCTCACCCCCCGGCGGCTGGCTCGGCTCTGACGCTTCTTAATGAATTTAGCAGCGTATTCTACTCCAGTGCTTTTCTCTCGGCATTTCTTCACTATCGCAAACTGGCCACTGTAAGGACAAAGTTATAACAGCAATTACAATTAAAGCTTTCACAAATCCCATGGGCAATATCATAAAGCTCCCAGAATTAGCTTGCATAGACAGGGTCTGAACCTGTAAATCCTTTGGTGAATAACCCTTATTCTTACTGCTATAGTAACAATTTTTAGGATTGGGTTAATAAATTGCATGCTGTGCATTCACCATGCCTTAATGCAGAGCTTTAGCCCATGCAAAACAAAGTAACCTGTCTGAATGGAAGGGAGGATCCTAGATACAAGCATCAAAGAATTTTTTTAAATCATCAAGGTCTGAGAGCTCATGTCATAAAAAACAAGAAAATTTACAGTGAGTCCAAACTGCCCTTCATTTGCTAAGTGAAGTTCAGAAAGTACACAAAATATAGAATGCCGTCTGATGCTCTGGTAATATCTAGTGGACACATTTGAGTCACACCTGGAGGGTATAATTTTCAGAAGGCTCAAAGAGTACACCAGCCTTTGCAGCTGGAGAGTTAGACACAAGTGCCCAGTTTGCACTTACAAGTGCAGGTTTGTGTGTGTAAGATGCTGGTCCACGCACATTATCGCACTCAGCTTGAAAATCTGACTCTCAATGTTACTTGAAACTATGCCAGTTTCTTAATGTCAGTTTAAACAAAGGAGAAAGTTTCCCTAATACTTAGCAGGACAATAGTCTAATTCACTGCATCAACCTTTTAAATGGCAGGCAATTGTTTGCAGTTGCAAGCAGACTTTTCCTGACAGCAGCTGCTAGATGTAGAGGTCATCATTCCAGTCCCAATTTTAATATTTTCTCCCATTCCATAAAAAAGGAAACACTTGGAGATCAGATCACTAATACAGAGTATAATGTCCTACATGTCTCAGTCTCATTTACGTGATGGGAGCCTTGTGAAATGAGACATTTCCTTTAACAGGAAAGTGCAGGGGAATTTCTCGTTTTAACCTGCATGAGATCATTATCACTGACTCCGTTCTTCAGTTAGCTCCCCCAAGACGCATTGTTAGACCACAGAGCTGTCACTTTGGTACACAGCTGATAGCTGTTCCATTTCATTTCTCTTTATGAGAGCTTCTCATAACTGGACAAAGTGAAAGACCATGTCCGAGGCAGGAATATTGCACAAGATGGAGGGGTTATTCATGTGACTCTCTAACCAGCTCTTTTTGGTTCTAATAACTTATTCTGAACAAAGAAATCAGTGGTGTGTGTATGTGTGTGTTATATATATATATGCTTAGCCATGCAGAAAACATAATAGGTTTACAAAGCAGGATAGGAATGTACATGAACCACTCATGTTTACTCAAATTTTTTTAACAGAGAAACATGGAAGGAGGATGGTCTTGCGGTTCAGCCAATGGAGGGACTCAGAAGATCCGAGTTCAATCCTCGGCTGTACCACAGACTTTCTGTATAACCTTGGTCAAATCACTTAAGCTTTCTATGCCTCAGTATCTCCATCAATAAGATGGGAATTACACTTATTTTCTACTACTTGTCTTCTCTATTTAGATTTTATGCATTTAGTGCAGGAACTCTCTCAACACGTGTTTTTACAGTGCTTAACACAAAGCGGTGTTTGATTTCATTTGGGTGCTACCAAAATATAATTATTATTCATAATCTATGTAAGTTTCCAGGAATGTCTCTCCAAAACCTAGAATGTCTGTTGAATCAGTGTGAAGCAATGGAAACAGCTACAAGCATGGCTGAGAGCTTTCTGTTTAGAATATCACCATGGTCAATTGTCATTGGGACTCTCAGACTGTTACTTTCCAATTTTTCATTTCTCTGCCGTTTTAGGCTTTTTTTTTTTTTTTTACACGGTACCAGTTACAACCATAGAACATCATGGGCTTTCACCTAGCAACAATAATAAATGGCATTTGACAAGCTAGCAAGATTTCTCTTAAAATCAGCCTCCTTTAATTACTAACGCTGCTTGTATATGATGCAGTAGACTGTCACTTCAACTGGATCTGAAAAGTAGACTAAAAAGTGTGCTGTGACAAAAGTATGTTGCTTTCAATCAAGGATAATTTAATGGATTTAAATGGAAACACTTACTACTTATTAATTGGCTTGATGGAAATTTGCACTGTTCATATTAAGCAGAGAAAGCAGCAAGCACAAGTGTATGAGCATATATTAACCTTGTGCACAAAATGCTGTTTGGTAGGTAGATCCATGAAAAATATTAACAACAAAATGTGAAACCAAGTGAACCTTGCCCGACTTTAGGTTTCATTACAAACTTCAAATTCAGACTTCAATCAAAAGGGTCCCTGAATTTCACAAGCCTGGCCAGATTTAAGGCTCCACACAGAATTTGTGCAAAATTGTTCAGTTTGGATACAAATCTCTCACATTTCAAGTTGTTTCACTCCGATTTTTTTGAAACCAAAACCCAAAGCTGAACTTGGGGCATGAGTGGGGAAGAAAGAGCAGGATAAAGCCAGTTAAAATGCTGGCATAAACCTCTGCCAACCAAAAGGACCAGGATTCACACAGCTCTTCTAGCTAGTACCAGCACCACCTCTGTTTAAATTACAGTGCTGAATAGGTATCATTTCACCAGATTCCGATATACCTCCATATTAGGCAGCAGGGAATTCAGCCACAATTAGAAAGAGGAAGTGGTCAGTCTACTCCACTCATAGTGGGTTGAATTTGTTTACTGGTATCACTCAGTTTAGCAGAGTTAAGTTTACTGGTGAAAATGCTGAACTTTTATACAAATGGGCAACACCCATCTAAACAAAGTTATTTTTTAAACTATTAAAGAGGCCATCTCAGGGACTTCTCCAAGGTGATGGTGCTTTCAGGAATATTTATTTATCTTTCCGTTATCAGCAACACATCGCTGTTAGGTGGAGACCTGGTGAGACAATGCTATCACGTGGAAAGTACAATTCACTTCCCAATATTACCAGCTACCTTTTGTTACATAATTGCATCTCCACTGGAATTCACAAAATATTGATACTGATTTATGGCTGGGGAAAAATAGAATGAATGTTTAGAAAATGTGCCGTTGAATATGTGCTGGGATAGTGACAAATGAACCCCGTTATAGTGATACAAAATATTAAGCAATCTGAGGCTTGGATCTGTAGTTAACATCAAAGGCTTGGTGTTCCATCCAAGCACAAGAGATATAAAAAAATGGTGACTTGTATAGAAAGCAGAATGGGTCTGAACATTTTTGGTAAAACTAAGCTTTTCCCAAAATATGTTGTATCATGAAAGCCAAAACATTTTGTGGAGATGTATTGGTTTAAACAAAGTTTTCAATGGAAATGTTGGGTGGGTTTTTCTGGGGAGGTGGGGGAGCAGACGAGAGAAACTTTAACATTCTATAGCTTTCTGATTAGAGCACTGGCCTGGGATGTGTGAGACCTGGATTCAAGTCACTGCTCTGCCTGATTCAGATTCATCTGGGATTAAAAACTCTGCTCTGAATCAGGCAGGGTGGGTCTCACACATCCCAGACAGTGCCCTAAACGCCAAGAGACAGGCAGACTCAGACACACATTTCCAAAAGCTCAAGTTTCAATCTGCAAATGGACATTTCAATATGATTCCACTTTTGCAGAAACATTTGAAAGGTTTTGTTCCAAAGTGGTACAAAACTTGAAAGCTGCTGCGAAACAGAATTGTCGTCCTCTGGTCCAGTCAGCTCTAATAGAGTGTGCAGGGGGAATCTGATCCTGCATTAATGCGAGCACTTCTGTGAAGACAAAAATTACTCATGCTTAATACCAGGAGTGAGACCTACAGAGGAGTTCAAAGCTATGGTCTCATTAATAAGAGGAGGATCAAGCTTAAACCTGTATCTCTTCAGAAACCCCCACTCTCTGCTCGTGCCCTGCCCCTTTTCATACAGTTTACTTGCAAGAGCAGGGATGCAAGATTTCATACTGCATAGAATAAAAGACAATGCCTAGCACTTCACTTCACTTATACCCACGAGCAGCATCCACTCCCCCCTTGTGCTGTCACACTATAATTTTGAGCACCCCACTGAGCATGAATTGGTAGGATCCTAGCCCAAGTGTATTTGTTCAACATCAGGTATATCCTTGTTCAGGGTACTATACCCCAAGCTTGCAGGTAGTTCCATAGTTTCTGCTATGAACTTATGGACTACGCTCTATGCAAGGATCTCTTTATAACCATCACAAACACACTCATTAAATGCAAACACCTAAGATTACAGGCTTTCACTTACATTGGAGAAGCTATGAGCTGCAATGATATTCAACATTATTACATCCTTCGCTGGCTTGTATGCAAGTGCAGTTGGGAATATAAATTATGCAGCACACACTGCAATTACATTCAGTACCTTACAATGAAACACTCTAAGTACCTTATATAATTAACACAGAAACAGCTGTTCGGAGTCAGTCTTAAATCTACAGAAGGCAAGGAAACCAAGAGTTAAAACTTTCCCTTGACCATAGCTTGCCCTTGAATGCCTAAGTAGTATGGGGCAAAATCTCACTAATTTCAGATTCTTATAAAACTATATTGATGTGTTTATGAACCTTAGAGCCATTCCAAACATTTCTGGTGTGGGCTAGAAGATTTATTTATTTAGAAGACTTATAGTGCATTAAACCTGAGGTATGATTAAACTAATCTACAACTACCTGCTTAAAGAATTTTGACAACAGACTACTAGTGTTAATAAAGTTCTCCCTTCTTTAAATTTACCATTATGCAAAATCCCCACAACAGAACTTAATAGAGAATGAGATTCCTGCTTCAGAATACCATAGGTTACTTTAAAAATTCTATTACAAGACTTGATAGAACCTGATTGTTTTAATTCCTATTAAATCCTCTAGGACTCATCTACCAGAGTATTCTTTTCCAGACAGGATTTTTTGATCACACGTTTCTAAAGGAACTTGGAACGAGCCCTGGCTTTGTTTACTTCCTTGTCTTCATGGCTGCGTCATCAATTTTATTAGTACAATTCTGGGAAGAGAAATCACTATGTAACCACTGATTCAGATGTGTACACACCACACACTCTTGTATTTATCCTAAATAAAACAGTGGTGTTGGGTAGCTTGGGTTTTTTTGTTCTTTTTTTAAATCTTTGAAGTTTTCAGTTACATAGCACAAAAATTGTTTTCCAATAGGTATTTATAATCCAGGAGGGTGTTGACCATTATAGAAAAATTAAAACGATGGCATCCTGAGACATGGACTTTATTGAATATAGGGACAGTCCAAGGGCTTGAGACAGTTGAAAAGAGGATGAAAATAATGAAAAGGGGCCATAAAGGAGCCAAGTACACTATTGGTTAGCCAGAGATGTTCAGAAAAAGTTGATGTAATAGCACTGACGTTATGAATTGCTCATATACATACACTGACTTTGGAAACGTTTTCAGGTTTTTCTCACATTAACATTAAGTGTATTCCCTTTCCCACTCCCTGCTTCTTGCTATATGATGCAAATATATTCACCTTATATATACTTGTTGCCAAGATCCCATGTGTCTTCATTACATTATCACTGGACAATCAAAGCATTTTTGGACCGTTCTTGACGACTAACGGCACAAAACAGCAGCTAGTGTTTAATGGTTTTGCACCACCAGTTCATTACTTTATAAGGGAGGGATATTCTTCATCATATTAAGGCAAGAGCTAAGAGTTGGAGGGAGGAATGGGGAAAGATGAGAGAATAAAAATCTCAGTCAATGGTTATATAAATCTCAGTCAATGTTGCTTTCCTTACACACTGACAGAACCTGTGTTTCAGTTACCCAATGTGCATATTTCTTGCAAAACCTCATAAAATTATCTTTTATGACGTCAAAGGGATTTCCTCTCACCATATAGCAGTTGACATTCACTGCTAGGAATGTGCTCTAGCTTCCTTGTTAATGATCATAAAAAATGACAGCATATAGCCAGAAAAAAAATCTGTATTATAGTATTTCCTTGTGACCTTGACCAAAATAACAGCCCCATCTCCCCTGCACCATGTAAGAAACAGTGCCTGCCCCAAAGAGCTTGCAATCTAGACAAGACAAGGTATAGAAGAAAGGAAATATGACCTACATATGTGGAATTGAAGCACAGAGAGATTAAGCCATTTACTTAAATTAACACAGAATCTTTAGTAACCCTGAGAAATGAATCCAGATCTTTCAAGTTCTAGCCAAGAGCTCTAACACAAGCCCACACTTCCTAGTGCATCAGTGAAATAAGGATGACTGAAGTCCTACATAGCAATATGAATAGCACACACCCAACATAATCCCAGAGACAGACCCTTGCTCCTGTTTTTTTAAACTAGTTAAATTTGTTGAATTCCTCAAATATTTGGACAGCAGTACTACAGTTCTCTCTCCCCACCACAGCCCCGGGGCAGCCTGCAGCCAAAACCCCTCATTCCTGACCCCACCCCAGAGCCCTTACCCCCAGCCAGAGCCCTCCCTCCCTCCCTCCCACCCCAGCCCTGAGCCCCCTCCTACCCACTTTCTGAACCCCTCAGCCCCACCACCGCCACACATCACTTCCATATGGATGCACATAACAAAATTCATTCTGCACACAGATGTAAAAAATTAGAGGGAACATTGACAGTGCTTAATGTATTTAGATTTCATTTTAGAAGCAAAATTTAGATGAGTACAAAATGCAGTTTATTTTATCATCCTATAGTTTATGGGCAACAAAAAGATCACAGTGACTGACACCACCAGTTTGGTTTGCTCTTTTTTAATGGTTATTTTTAATTCTGGTCTCGGAGGGGCAATCTTAAACTGAGTGGAGTGAACGAAATACTCTGTGGCATCCCAAGAAGGCAGACAGCAATGCTAACAACAGTAATATCATCATGAAACATTAGAATAAAAATAGCCTTTCTAATAAGATGTAAATATACGTATGCGATGGCAGCCCCCCCCCCTTCTTCTTCTATTCCAAGAATATTGCATCCTAGTGTGGCCATCCTGATATGTTGCAAATGCATGAACAATATTGAAAAGACACTGTTAAAAAGACACCTCTTTCCCTGGTTGTGGGACTTGGCTGTCAGGCAGCTGACTCTTCTTATGATTTGAGAAGAGCAGATAACTTTTTTAGTTCAAATATCATAAACATACATTTGGAAGTGATTAAGTTACAGTTTTTATACTTTGTTTTTTAAAAAATGCTACAATTTGGAATACCTATAAGATAGTCGGGAATCAATTTACAGGGGTTTCGAGACATTGGTATACCCGTGAAAGATGTGATATGAAGCCAAAAGAAAACACCTACCGGTATATCATATAGTATAGTTTGACTGTAGTCAGAAAATGACGGATTGTGCAGTTAAGGCAATGGGCTGGGAATCAGGAGAAGGAGGATAGTCCAGTGGTTAGGGTGCTAGATAGAGACTTGGGTTCAAGCCTCTGCTCCCCCACAAACTTCCTGTGTGATCTTGGGCAAGTCACAGTGTCTATGTGTCAGCTCCCCATCTGTAAAATGGAACTGCTACTAAATTGGAACTAAATGATAACATACACCTCTACCCTGATATAACGCTGTCCGTAGGAGCCAAAAAATCTTAACTGCATTACATCAAACTTGCTTTGATCTGCCAGAGTGCACAGCCCCGCCCCTCTAGAGCACTGTTATATTCGAATTCGTGTTATATCGGGGTAGAGGTATAATTATCATTGATTATAACAAAGGGGCCTGGATTTCAGTTTGGGCCCCGAGGCACTACTGTCATACCAATAATAATTGTAGTCATTCTCATTTTTATTTTCTCTCAATACCTTTCTATTCACATATGCCCAGCCTAGCTTAAAAGTCACAAAGCTGAGTTCTTGTATCATCAGCCCAGCACACTCAATCTGTGACACACAAGCACTGAGCTGGGCTTCCTTTCTGCTTCCACTTCTGGAATCAGAACATGGCTGACAATTCTGTTGTTGCATGAGGCAGACCAGAACTCAACATTTCTGAATAAAAAAACGAGCTAACAGTAAGTTAGCTCAGCAGAGGGCCCGTAAAGAAATGCTAATAGTAATTTAGGTCAGCAGAGGGTCTGTAAAGCCAGCAGATATGGCTCAGGACATACGTAGGGAGCACACAAAATATGTTGAGCAAAGCACAATTTTCCAGTCATTTTTCTGACCCTTCCTGCATCTGAATGGCACCACAGAGTAAATCTACTGGGCCTTCTAGTGACAACAGGTGCAGAAAGTTGAATGTCCCAGTTTCCCTTGACACGCCTGAACAGGCTGTTCTTTCCTTTCCACTTGAGACAAACAGAGTGCGTCAGACTAAGGGACAGAGAAATGATAAGTAGTAGTGTGCAGCTGTAAGTAATTTTGGTGTTTTATCTCTGCCTGATGCAGTGATATTATACATGGTAAAGTTCAATAAACTGTGGTGGAGACAGAAAAATGTGCCTTTTTAAGGAAGCAAAGATGACCTTCCCCCACTTCCTTTTTTGTGTGTGTTTTGTTTATTACGTTTAGCAAGGTTAAACTTAACTTCCTGCTGTGGTCCAGTTCCTGCTCAGATGTGCAGTTCACTAAAGATAGAAGCTGAGTTAAAGCAATTATGCTTGGTATGCCAGCCAGCTGGCTTTAACACAGTTCAGTCACATTCTGGGCCAAGGGACTTCAAGTGAACTTCGAATGTCAGAAGAATAAAAAAGTTAAACTGAAGATTTAAATGTAACAGAAAGCTTGGGAGGGGATACCACAAATATATATGTCTTTTTACTTTGCAACTTCTTTACGCATTTATTCTCCAAGAGAATATCCCCAAAAGATAAAGCCGCCAAATCAATAACATTGAATGGGAACACTTGACCAAAGATCATCTGTAATCAGTTAAATGTCTTTACTCCATATTATGGATTTCTTTGAAAACACAAGGACAAATCCATTAAAACCAAATCACCCGTGCCAGAATAGTTATTTTTACATAGGCTATACTGTGCTGTTAAACACTTGCTACATTTTACCCCAGCAGCGGCTGCACATCTGCAGTGGGCAAAGGAATTACACAGTGATATAGTATATACAGTTTTTAAAATGTAATCTGGGATCTATGTGGATGGAGAGGGAATATATAAATTTTAATAAGTTATTTAATCTTTTAGAGAGAAAATACTTACCACTTTTTACTTTAATAACTTAACCTCTAGGACAAAGAAACTTCAGAAACTCTCTATCAGGCCACTCGTTTACATATTTGTCCCTTTAGGGGAACTTTAAAAAAAATTCTATTAGAATATTGTATACATTTTTAAAAGACAACCACTAGAAGCACTGAAGAATGGAAAGTATGTATGGACTTCCAGCTGTCAGTTAGATAACAGTATCATAAAATCAATATACATGTTAGATTATTTCCAAGAGTCATCTTGATTGTTGGCAGGGCATCCATGTGGCCCTGAAAAGCAGGATGCTCTGATATTTCACTACTGTGCATATTCCCAAGGATGTGTCAGGCAGAAGAGGCCATTGATGCAATTCATTTACCCAATGCCTGTGACAGGGCTAATTTTAGGGTTGCCAGACTTTTCAGGATTTGCCAGTTGTTGGCTCTCTTGCTATTTAACAGAATAAAAATAATGTTTGGTTTCTTGACAACCCTGATCTATGGACATTTTTTTAAAAAATCCCATCCCATGCTATATATCCTCTGAGTTAGGAGATATTATTTTTAATCTGAAGAGAAGCATATCCATCCATGCTTATGTTTACTGACAGCAACCAATTAGTTAATTTTACACTGTACATTACGGGGAAGATTTTCAAAGTCAGTGGCAATCAGGCAACTAATACCTAATAGCATCTAGTGTCAGGTAATGTTGAGAAGAATCCCATTATAGCTATGCAACATTGAAGGGTCACATTGCATAGTACACTGTCAATTATATATAATGACTTCTAGTTATATTTTGTGTGTTGTTAGAATAATCTGGAGATCTATCGATAGCATGGAATCCATTCTAGTAAATATAAAATGGTTCACTATGCATATTAAACATTTTCCAGTGCATTTTAAAAGAAACAGATAATTTAAGTAAATGTAATGCTAGTGAATGGTGCCAGAATAACCGAGAAGTAGGACTCATCTATGTAACTTGAAAAGACCACCACTAGAGAGGAGAGGGCAGCTCAATCTTTATGGCCCATTCACTCCGTGCCAAATTCAAATAAGGGGCAATTAATATCAATTATGGTGGTAGTTTTGATGCTACAGATTTCAGATATGGCTTTTTTGTTACTACTGACTCAGGCTCCATTTGAACGGGTGACTTGGAGTTGAGAAATTTCTATATCCTATTACCATTTCCTCAGCGTATCAAGCTCCATCTCTTTGTTTCTCCTTTGCTTTTTTAGGAGGTGGGAAGGTTCACATAGTTTTATATCTTAGTAATTACTATAGTCGCCTGGCTTTCAAAGTTAAACTCTTAAGAACCTTTGTTCAAAGCCCCCCCTTTTTTATTAAACCACAGGAACTCTAACACTGCTGCCCTCTCACAGTTAAGGAACCCTTCTGGTGCTCTTAATGGAATTTGTATTATTATGTTACTGCTGGTCAGAAATTCTCCTCTCTTCCTCTGTATTGCCTGAAAGCTGCCTAGCCAATTCTGCTGGTAATTTTAAGTGGCATGTTTGTCCCAGCAGAGAGGCAGCCACATATTTTGATAATTCCCCACTAGCTGTTCCTTCAGTTTTTATTTTCCTAGAACACATGGCTCAGCCATAAATCATGTATGGTTCACAAGACACATATGTAAAAGGAATTCCCTGGAACATCTCTGTGGTCCCACTTAGACTTTCTGAAAACAGAATGCCACAGAATTTTTAACACATTTCACTTTTAGTGATCACAGACGGAAAGCACCTCAGCAAATTACATAGTGAGGTCCAGCAGTCCATTTCAGGCTAAGCTATTTAGATGGTACGCTCTTTGGGGTAGGGACAGTCTTTTTGCATAACACCTAGCACAATGGGGTTCTGGTCCACAACTAGGGCTCCTAGGAACTATGGCATTACAAATAATAAAATTAATAAATAATAATCATAATAATTGCATCAATGAGAGTTTAATCTGACCACAATACATAGTAACAATCTATATCATGGCATTTCAGAGAATGGAAAATAAATCTAAGTAGTGGAAGAGTCACTGAAGGAAGTGTCACTTTACTCCCATGCAATTTTATGGAAAAAAGACCTTATAGTAAATAGTAAAACTGGATCTATCAAACCTGCTGATAACACTACAAATGAATATATAAGCAGCTTTAAAAAATGAAATGTTACATACTTCCTGATAATTCCTGTGAGCTATGAAGAAATTAATTTTTCTGGAAGAAATGTGAATGGAGTCATGCAAATGAAGAACACAGGCTAAATATCATCTATCAGCTACAGAATTTAAAATAACAGTCAGAAAGCAGATAGCATGCCATGACAGACAGTGTTTTATACAGATGGAACACCTTTCAAACATCATGGCTTTATTAGGAATTTTGTTTGACTACTAAACAGAGAGAGAAGGCAGTGTGTGTGTGTGTGTGTGTGTGTGTGTGTGTGTGACACTAATAAAACTCACAAAATACCAATAAAGCTTTGAACTTCTATTGAACCTTCCATCTAAGCATATCACAGTATTTAATAGTGAACTAACCCTCGCAACAGACCTTTGAGATAGGGAAGGAGGAAACACGTATGTAGGCAGTAAATGACTAATCTGTTTTTACTTGAGGGGGTCTTATAGGAATGAGGCAGTCAGAATACTTCCAGCCAAACAAGGTAAGGTGACATTAGGCTGTGTCACTGCAGCCTGGATTGCCCTATTACGCTTCTAAAAATGGACTGGCTTTTTATTCTGTTCAAGACACATTACTTTGTTCAGAAAGATCAGAAAGACTCTTCCACTACTTAGATTTATTTTCCATTGTCTGAAATACCATGATATAGATTGTTACTATGTCAGTTCCAAGTACGGCATGGCATTTTCACTGACAAGCCATATTTTTACTTTTATTAATTCATTTTATGATGCAATTTCAAGTCTTCTTGTTTTAGATTAAGATTTAATAATATAAATGACTGGAAATTCCTGGTGTCATCCAATAAACTTGGTGTCTGATGATACTGACTGCCAGTCCTATAACATCTATCTTCCAAAGACCTTTACAATCTAGCAAAACTATCATAATCTGTATAAAAAAAGGGATCACTCTGCCCATTACCGAAATGTAGCTACTGCTGTGGCATACAGAGCCTTTAAAAGAGAAGCACTGAAGTAAGCTGAATAGGCAGAATATAAATTACCCATTTATAGGGATACCATTTTGTCATGGAGGCCATGGAAATCGTGAATGCGAACACAGGCCACACAATCTTGGAAATGGCTGTAAAACCCCTTTGGCTAGGTGCTCCCTTCATTGCCCTTCCAAAACGCAGTCCATGTCATGTGCTGAAGTCAATACAAATCTGTACAGATAATTGTTTAGCTGTGTACACACACAGTAGTGACAGCAGCCATATACATATTACGAATCGTGTGTACCACTGGCAGGGGCACCAACTGGGAGGTAGGGCCAGCTAGGAGGGAGAAGGTCCCCCAACCGAGTGACATGGCAACCTGGCACGTGAGGTTGCATCAGATTTGACCCAGTGGTCCCTTGGTGGGGAGCTGTTGACACAATCTGAATGGGGCTGTATCATAAGCATAAGTCCCAATTCTGAACCTTAGCGTCCAAAATGTGGGTGCTTGCATGAAACCTCCAAGCTTAATTACCAGCTTAGATCTGATAGCGCTGCCACCAGACAGGAATTCCAATGCCTGCCTCACTCTGGTCTCCCCAAAACCTTCCCTGGGGGACCCCAAGACTCAGATGCCCTGAGTCTTACAACAAAGGGAAATAGCCCACTTCCCTTCCTCCTCTTTACTTCCCCCCAGATTTTCCCGCCCTGGGTACACTAGGAGATACTGTGTTTCAAGTCCTTGAAATGCAAACACAGAGAGATCAAGTTTCTTTCACCCTCAGTCAGAGTCCCTGCAAAGGTAAGCTTTGCAACTCTGACACAAAGAGATTTTTCCTTCCCCCCTGTTTCCTTCCTCCCCACAAATTCCCTGGTGAGTTCTAACTAGGAAAAAATCCAACAGGTCTTAAAAAGAAAGCTTTATATAAAAAGAAAGAAAAAGACATAAAAATGATCTCTGTATCAAGTTGACAATATACAGGGTATTTGGCTTAAAGAAAAATGAATAAACAGCCTTATCCAAAAAGAAATACAATTTAAAACATTCCCGCAAACTACACACATGTAAATACAAAAACAATATAAAAACCTATTGTCTTCTACCTTTGTACTTACACTTGGAAACAGAAGATTAGAAAATCTGAAGGTAGAGAGATCCTCTCTCAGAGCCGAGAGAGCACTAGAGCAGAGACACAGACAAAAGACACACACCCAAAAATTCCCTCCCTGAGCTTTGAAAAATCCGGTTTCCTGATTGGTCCTCTGGTCAGATGTGTGGTTCCCTCTGTTAACCCTTTACAGGTAAAAGAAACATTAACCCTTAGCTATCTGTTTATGACAGGCTGTGCCCATGTGCCAGGTCACACACCCAAGGGGGAGCAGGAGGGAAGCTGGGCCCCACCCCATTGGAGAGAAGTCATGCTACCATTAAGGTGGGAGTGTGGTTCAGTTGTGCGTATCACTTGTGTTCTTATGTATGCTGATGTTATGTATGTTGATGCAGCAAAAATTACATCCTTTGGTTAACTTTTTGTGACTTATCACTTTTTTCCAGTGATAAAGTGGTGCTGTGAAAGGTAATAAAATTTCCATGCCAAAATCGTAGCCTTACCCATTTGTAATTTAAATCAGGACACTGGGGCGAATACCACCAACTCTTTTAAGCAATGCTGTGGGTTATTCAGTGCCACGGATTAAGTGATCGGGATATTGGCTTTATAGCACTCAGCTACACAACACCCAACAACACTGCCTGAATCGTGACTTGGAAGGAACAGTGCCACCTACTGAATCACCAACAGCATTTTCTTTAGTAGCCACGTATTTCTTGGAAGTCTCCCAACCAGGTAATGACCAAAAAGATTTGGCCCTTCTCAACTTCTGAACTTGCGGGAGTAGATCACAGGCTGCAGTAATATGCGCTAGTCCAGCAATTCTGTCCATTTCCTGATAATCTGACAAGTATTTTATATAGTCTCTAGCACAAATATAAAATATGCATACTACAATATTTTTCCCTAATCACGGTAAGTGATGAGGAAGAATGTCAGCAACTGGAATGACAACTAATAGAGTCCAGAGAACTTTGGAAGGTCAGAGCTGACACTTTTAGAAGTAATGGATGGATTGATAGGGGTAATCTCTCTCTGTTGCTAGGCTGGGCATGCTAGTGTATAGATAATATTTGTGTAATGGTTTAGTATAATCTTTCTGTACCTTCAGTTTAAAGGTCAAAAACTGTTTAACATGTACAGGCTGCATCACTTATATAATGCACCCGAGAGCAGGAAAGATAGAACCAATGCTGTGCTGTGAAAAGACATTCAACTATCAACAGCCCCTTGGTTCACATGGGCCAGAGCTGGCTCAGGCACAAGCGAAAGGAAAGGAGAATTTTTTAAAAAGCTAGCAAACTATTCAAGTCTTTAGAAATATTCACAAGACCTAGAGTAAGCATGTTTCTTTAAGCCGCCAATTTCTTTGATTTTCATGGATTTTTCTGTTCTTCAGTGTAACTTTCTAGTCTCATTTACAATCTCTCTGTTACAAGTAGCTGATGAGAATCCACCCTAGGTAGCAGGACAGCACAATACCTATGCTGTTTATTCCCTCTGCAGCTCCAGTGCAGAAGGAAGGAAACTTAAGGTGGCAGTGGGGGAATAAATCTCTCATTACCACTGTTCTGAGCACATAGGATGCGATATTCAGACCAATATTGAGTTAGTTTCCTGGGAAAATGGCAGGTTCTGTGGTGGGAAAGAACTGACAAACTCCTTAGCATCCAATTACAGAGCAACACTGAACCCTCATTGAAGGCTGCCTGTCGTCCAGTGGCAGAGTACTGACAGGCACAGAAACAACTGTGAAGAGAAAAAGGTAGCCCTGAACAAACAGACTGGAGAGCTCCATAACGGATCCTTTAGTTAATGAATTGGTGAGGACTCCTTTAAAAAGGAACATAGACTGTGTATCTTCCAGTGTAGGAAAGCCTATGCCTGGGGATTCCTTCATGCAAAAATATGGCAAACAGTTATTCCAAAAAACACCTCCTGCAAAGTCCACAGGTAGCCTGATAGCTTGCTCCCCATACATCTGAAAGAGGAGGGGATGGCGTTTAGTTGCATCAGGAACACAGCCTACTGATCTCTCCCTAAACATGAACCAGTTACTCCAAGCAACACCTTCAAGCAGCAGGGCTAGTTTAGCTATTTGAATTATTTTAAACTTCTCTCCCCTCTAAAGTGTTCCCTGAGTCATCACTGGCTGTAGGGCTTGGCTGTCATATCAAGCTCTTGCCTTGGCTCAAATGTATTGGTATGGGATAGTGCCAATGATTAGTAGATGTTTCCCAAAGTAGATCAATCCCTGAATATCACAGATGAGTATCTACAGACACACTAATAATTTCTCCAGTGCTTCTAACACTATCTATTCAATGGGCTGCACTATTTTGACTTGCCCCATTACTAGTATTTCATTATTTCAAATAGCCTGGAAGGAATATGCTATACTATATATTTCCCCAATGGTTTCTGTTCCCAACAGTTGTGAACTGAAGTGAATAACTTTGCAGGGGAGGGAGAGAAAAGAGGTTAAAATTAAGCCTGTTTAATTTTCAATGGTAACATGAATGTTTCACAAATTTATTGGAATTTGGGCTTTACTGATGATTACTGACTCAACAATGGTCTCCAGGCTATGATCATACTTTTGTTTTCAATGACCCAACATGGACAGAGCTGGTATGTTTAGCATCAATGTATGACCTTGTTATTAAGCATTAAACAAAAGCCAATTCTTCCCACAATTTTCTGTTCTTTCCTTGTCGCATCAAGTCAGATTTTGCAAGGTATTGAAATGAGACACTGAAAACTAGCTGGGAAAATCTGTCAAAATGCTATAAAAGCCCACAGGCCATACTTAAGTATGTTATAAACAAGAATGAATGAAGGAAAATCCAGAATGAAAGAATGATGTAGACTCCTGATCACAACGACACATATGGTGGTGAAAGATCCAAGTGTTAGAAATGCTCCAGCACTAAATTCAAGCCACACCTGCACTGTTCCCTTCACAAACACGTAATTTCTTCTGGATTTAGCAGCAAAATATTAGAGAGGTGCTGGTAACAACTAGAGTATGTCAACACTGCATATTAAGCCCAGGATCTGACTCAAGTTTGAGCCCCAGCCCCATTTCTGTCTATGCTCAAATCAAACTCAGGTCAGCAAGCACTTAGGTCCCAAGTCATAGGACCCTGCAAGGGGGGTGGGTCAGAATCAGAGTCTCACTGTGACTGACTCCAGGCCCTATCATTCTACTGTGTAGACACAGGTGAAGCTGCAGACCCAAGTCAGAAGGTCGGCATAGTGCCGTATGGATGCAACACGGCTGTGAGATCCAGATCCAGCAATTGTAAACTCAGGTTTACAACACAGTGTGGACACTCAAGCACAGTCTTGGAAACGCTGAGTCCACAAAGCCTCAGTCCCACAGACCCAGGTTTAGTGTGAAATGTATATATACCTATAGAGCAGGGGTCCCCAACGCGGTGCCCGCGGGCGCCATGGCGCCCACAGGGCATCTAAATGCGCCCGCGTCCTAGCCAGCGGTGGAGCATCTGCTGAAATGCTGCCGAATTTCTGCGGCATTTCAACTGTGACGCCTCTCGCCGCCGACAAGTGACGCCATTGAGAGGCGTTGCCGCCAAAATGCCGCAGAAATTCGGTGGCTTTTCGGCAGATGCTCCACCGCCACCCCGGTCCTTCGTCTGGCGCCCGCCAGACAAAAAGGTTGGGGACTACTGCTCTAGAGTTTAAGGTCAGAAGAGACCACCATATAGGTCTTGGCTACACTTGCAAGTTGCAGCGCTGGTGAGGGGTTTACAGCGCTGCAACTTACACGGTGTCCACACTTACTAAGCTCAGCCAGCGCTGCAACTCCCTGTCTGCA
>NC_133777.1:51447239-51450846 GCF_003597395.2 Chelonoidis abingdonii | reverse complement strand
TGCGCAGCGCTGCTAAGCTGTCTGCTCGGGTGTACGCGCATCCCGCTGGTGCATGCCACGCGCTCATCCAGTGTGAACTCCAGCAGGTGTAATTGGCCTCCACGTAAGAGTTTCACATACCTTTCACTCTCTGTCTCCCGTTTCGCACATCCATGCCTGGTCAGTGACCGCCCTTTAAATGCCCCGGGAATTTTCAATCCCTTCTCTTTTGTCAGCCAGCGTGGAGTGCAATCATCTAAGAACAGTATCCATTGCCTCCCCCAAAACGACCCCGCATGGAGCACTGCGCGATGCAGATCTCATCAGTATTGGGTGAGGAACTGTGCAGCAATGCGCTCCAGCGTAGAAAATTATGAACCTACGGCCAGATATAAATCAATGCAATACAGGCTGACCGTGGACCGTGCATCAGGTTAAGGTAAGGAGCTGCGAGTGCCCTACTCGCAAAGCACCGTCAGCGACGCGCTCAGGTGCGCCGCACGACCTGCCGTTTTTACAGGCTTGGATGCGATACTGGGCTTAACCTCCACTGTCCAGTCCGAGGATCACCGCGGACAGTTCAGACCCTTGAGGAGGGAGGTGTAGTTAACCCGAGAGGAGCTACTGAGTGTTTGAGACCCGGACATGCAGCCAGGACTATTACCACCAGGACAAGCTAGCCTCGCAGCGCTGGACTGTAGTGAGAACGAGCCAGGAGCCTGTTCCCTGGTAGAAGCTTTATTATAAGATGGAAAGGTTTGGGAGCAGGGGGCTATGGCTGCCTGCAAGCATGCCGAGATGTGAATAACCCATGATTTGTTATATTTCGTAATCAGCCCTCTTAATCTCAAAGTTTCAGCCAAACGTGGCATGCCTTCACAGTTATAGGAAGCCACGTGTTCCTTGCCCAGTCAGGCTAACGCGTCGCGCATTGTGCCGTGAGGGGTGAGGGGGCCATTGGCCACAGGCAAGCTGTGAGGACAGGGCGATCACATACGCTGTAGATAAGCTCCCCTCTCCAGGTGACCCGAGCAGCGAATATCGGGAGGTATAGTTCTGTGAAAATTGGCAGGATACTGTAATTGCATGCCTGTAGCGCGCCGCTTCCCCCAGTCAAGAAACACCATGGAGGCAAGACAGCAGCCCCCCTTCCCTGGACCGCGTGTCAAGATGGCTCTGAGGATACTCTGTGGCAGCTTGGTGGAGGGTTCGTCCTATTTCCCTGTAGTGCCTCTGCTTCCCAAATGTCAACAGAAACTACCAGGATTGCCAGAGACAAGCAACCCCCCCTTCCTGGAGCGCGTGTGGGAAACTTCCCAGTCTCTCTGACTGCGTTCGTCTATGTGCTATGCTGGCAATCGTGTATGAAGCCTACAATAGTCTTAAAAAACAATTGCATCCTCGTAACTCTTCAGACTGCCACTAAGACTTGTTTCTGTTTCTTTTATTTTTATTGTGTTTGTTATTCGTTTTTTTTTTTTTTTTTTTTTTCTGGTTTCTTTTTTTCTTTTTTTTTTTTTTTTTTTTTTTTGTTTGTTATTTTTTTTCGCTTTTTTTTTGTTTTGATTTTTGATTGTATTTTACTCGTTTGTATTTCTTCTTTTTTTTTGCTCTGTTTGGGTTTCATTATCTATCGTTTTTTTGTTTTATGTATTTATCTGTTTGCCTTGTCCTATTTTTAATTTTTCTTGTGATTATTTCTGTAAGCACTGTTTTTTTTCATGTTTTTTGTGTTTTTGGTGTTTTTTTTTGGGCGCATTTTGTTCTTTTTTTTTTTTGTTTTTTTTTTGATTTTCATGTTTTGTTTTTTTTTTTTTTTGTTTATTTTGTTTTTATTTATGTTTTTTTTTTTTTTTTTATTTTTTTTTTTTTTTTTTTTTTCGTTTTTTTTTTGTTCTTTATTTTTTTTTTTTTTTTTTGTTTTTTTTTTTTTTTTTTTTTTTTTTTTTTTTTGTTTTTATTTTCTTTTGTTTTTGTTTTTTTATTTTCTATTCTTATTTTTTTAGTTTTCTTTTCTTTTTGTTTTTTTGTTTCTTTTTTTTTTTTTTTTTTTTTTTTATATTTTTTTTTTTCTGTTTTTTATATTTGTGACACACTGCAGCGCTGGTCGCTGTCAGTGTGGACACACTGCAGCGCTGGCCCTACACAGCTGTACGACCACAGCTGTAACTACCAGCGCTGCAAAAATGTAAGTGTAGCCATGGCCATAGTCTGACCTTCTGTATATCACAGGCCACCAACACTACAACTCAATAGTTAAGGTAGAGTTCTATTATGCATTTAAAGCAGGGAGTCAACCTCTGTACTTTGTATGAAAAATACAGACAACCTCCCCAAATTTAAGCACTGACTCTGAATACTGAATGGATTTAAGGGCAAAGTTAAAGGTGTTTGGGAACCTTAATTGTGAATTTCTGACCTTAATATGTCTGAATTTCTTTTAAATGTAACTTCAACTCTAAATTTCCTGGGTTTGTATTGCTTGGCTCTGGGATAATTGCAACATCCTGAAAATGCTTTTTACCCTTAAGTTCACAAAATGTAGTCATATAACACCATCCTTACAAATTCCTAGAAAAAAAGGTCTTTGCTGAATAAATTTTCTTCTGAGGGTGGTACAACTTTAAGCAGTACTTATTTTATTGGATTTTTTAAAAACATGATTTTTTTAAAATTGTCAAGTGTTCACTTTTAACATTTATCACCATAGTTTAATTCAGAAGAAATTAAACCAAAATAATTAGCACTCTTTTTTCAGTTCTATAGTATACTAACGATCAGTAGATCTCATTTTCCACTTACTTTGTACCTGATACAAAAATACGTCTAGTGTGCAGTTATCTTTTAAAATAAAAAGGACATATTCTAGAAAAAATCATCAGAGAGAGAAAAATATTCTTCTGAACCATACTTTTTCCTTTAAAAAATTACCATTCCTGCCTCTTTCATGAACAAGTGTCAAAATCTGTCTATATCACAAATTTTCTGGCATAATAAAACAAGGCCCCTAACAAAATGCTGAAAAGGAGCCATCTCAAAGTCTTTTAATCTCAAAAAGAACTTAATTTAATCAAAATTTTAAGAAAATGTTCTAATTGCCAATGAGAACTAATCCTAAATAGTATCTAAGATCAGGAGTTCTCTTTTTTTTAAGAAGGTATTTTGAAAGTATAAAGGATCTGTTTTCTTCTTAAATGTCCACAGGGCGACAGGCCCCTTTAAGAGGGAGCAGGGTACAATGCCCAACTGGGCTTAAGGGAAGGCACCTGGACCTTATAAAGGAGGACACCACTGCAGGCAGGTTTAGGCAGATGCCTTCAGGGAGTAAGAAGACTCCTGCAGGGCCCTACACCAGCAGGGAAAAGGTAACAGATGATGATCATGATGATGAAATGCTAAGGGAGATTAGAGAGGCTATCAAAGTTAAGAACCCAATAATAGTGGGGGATTTCAATTATCCTCATATTGACTGGGAACATTTCACTTCAGGATGTGTTAATTTTGTCACCTACAAAAGCCAGCTCAGATTTGGGAATCTCCCTAACATCCTCAGCCGTGAAGACTGAGGCAAAGAATCCATTTAGTTTCTCCGCAATGACTTTATCGTCTTTAAGCACTCCTTTTGTAT
>NC_133777.1:51350166-51427031 GCF_003597395.2 Chelonoidis abingdonii | reverse complement strand
AACAGCTACCCACAGTGCACCGCTCCTGAAATCGATGGTAGCTTTGGACCATGGACGCAAACAATCGATTTCGGGATCCCACTGTGGACACGCTAAACCGATTTTATTAGATCTGTTTTGTAATATCGGTTTAAGCTAATTCGAAATAATCGTGCAGTGTAGACGTACCCTACAGCACTACAACCAACCAATGGAGAGAAACATGCTCTTTCATACGTAGCACTCTACCTTGTTCCCGTAAAGCCCTTAGTAATGAAAAAAAACATAACCATTGATATCAATAGGAGTTCAATTGGGACCAGGCTGTGTACAGACACACACACACACACACACAATTTTCTTCAGATATTACCACTGCATGAGATTTCAAGGAATTGTAAGTAACATTTACACTGAAGCGGCATAGAAATGTTTAGCACATCTGGCAATGTAAATACTTTGCAACGCTGACTATAACAGTGCCATGCAAACTCCTGTTCTTACTTTCAGGTGACATTGTAAATAAGAAGTGGGCAGCATTATCTCCCATAGATGTAAACAAACTTATTTGTCCTAGCGATTGGCTGAACAAGAAATAGGACTGTGTGGATGAATAGGCTCTAAAGTTTTACATTGTTTTGGTTTTTAGTGCAGTTATGTTAAAAAAATTATTCTACCTTTGTAAAATGCACTTTCATGATTAAGAGATTGCACAACAGTAATTGTATGAGATGAATTAAAAATACTATTGCTTTTATCTTTTTGCAGTGCAAATATTTGTAATAAAAATAGTAATATAAAGTGAGCACTGTGCGCTTTGTATTCTGTGTTGAAAAGGAAATCAATTAATTGCAATTATTTTTTTTAATTGTTTGACAGCCCGAAAAATATTATTGACCTGTAACTCAAAACCAGCTTGCTGAATTCTTGTCAGACTTTGCAGAAACATTATCCTTTGCCTTCAGGGTAAATCTGACTATTTTCAGCCTAAACCAATTTTCCAGGTCAAAGTTATAAGTGGGCTAAAATAAGATGTTACAACGGAAGCTGGGTGCAATCTTAGCCACTCCCTAATACACAAACACACACAAGATATATTTTTCATACATATATGTATGTGTACACACGCACACAAACACACACACACATACACACACACACACTCTTTCCTAGTATTCATTTGGCTGGCCGTCCAGAAAAGACCAATGTTCAAAGAATTAAACATTGCTTTGAAGGATTTTCAGAGCTAGAAAAAAAATCAAAGCCCTGACCTGAACCTATGACCAGAATGTACATTACTGGAAATTTCTCCCAGTAGTAATCACATCCCTCTGTTCGCTGGGGAGTATCTGTGCATAACACATGTTTAAACTATGACACCTTTTCTTATCATGAGTTGGCAGGTTCCTCCCATGTGTAGAATACCCCAATTATCTCTGCTTTTTGGTTTCACTACTGTAAGTAAATATTTGCTAGCCATGTTACTAAAACACTGATTATATGCCAGGCTTCAAGGTCTTATTGCTGGTAGTAAAACACTGAGTTTGATGTCCTTTAGTCTATTTAATGAGTAGTGAATTCCTCTGGAAAGGGCACTAAGTTAGAGGGAGTTGAAAGATAAAGCTCATTGAAGTCAATGGGAATTGAGGGTAATTAGCACTTTGCAGGAGGCACTCAGCAGCCTGAGGGATTGGGCCTTTCAGAGCAATTAACATTTGAGTTGTCATCATACAAGTCAATCCTGTTGATCCTACCCTAGTCACCTAGGTCAGAGGTCAGCAACCTACAGCATGCATGCCAAAGGTAGCATGCGAGCCGATTTTTGATGGCACATGGGGTGGGCTAAGCTGCTCAGCCCACCGCCGCTCTGGGATTCCCACTGCTTGCCCCTTGCCAGCTAGGGTCCCACCGCCGGTCCCACTCAGCACCCGCTGCTGGCCTGGGGGAAGGAACCTCAGGCTGGCAGTGGGCTGAGACCCCAGCTGGCAGGAGCCAGTGACCGAAACCCCAGAGCAGCGGTAGGCTGAGTTGCTCAGCCTGCCACCATTCTGGGGTTCCCGCTGCTGGCCCCTTGCCAGCCGGGGTCCCACTGCCGGTCCCACTCAGCACCCGCTGCTGGCCTGGGTGAAGGAACCCCAGGCTGGCAGTGGGCTGAGACATCAGATGGCAGGAGCCGGCAGCTGAAACCCCAGAGTGGGGGCTGGCGGAGATGCTCAGGCCGCCGCTGAAACCCCAGCGCTGGGTGAGCTGACCCACTCAGCCCGCTGCCGCTCTGGGGTTCTGGCTGCTGGCCCCTTGACAGCCAGGGTCCCTGCCACAGCCCCACTCACCTTGCTTCCAGCACAGGCCCCCTGCCAGACAGGGTCCAGGCCTCTGGCCCTGCTTAGCCCTACCAGCTGCCAGCTCCATTCACCTCAGCCGCCGATCTGGGGTTCCAGCCGTTTAACAACTGATCACTCAGAAGCCTGTGTGCAGCTTAAAGTATCTAAATACGTGCCACCAGACATTGGAAAACTCAGCAAGGGAAAGCAAGGGCAAGGATCATACTAAACTGATAAGATCTGCATTTTAATTTAATTTTAAATAAAGCGTCTGAAACATTTTGAAAACCTTGTTTACTTTACATATAACAGTAGTTTAGTTATATAGTATAGACTTATAGAGAGACCTTCTAAAAAACATTAAAATGTATTACCGGCACGCGACTTGGCACACCACTGCTGAAAGGTTGCCGGCCCCTGACCTAGAGTATGGAAGGAAACAACACTGGCCAAAATAAACACCTATAGTAATTATGGGTATATTTTCAGAGCACATTTCCTGTTTTATTCTTCTGTGGAAGATCAGGTATGTACACTACAACTTTGCTCAACTGCAGAGAAACTTGTCTGTTCTCCACAGAAACTGTGACTGTGCATAGAAATTAAGTACAATGAAATGAAATAATTCCTTTACCACCTGAGACATGTGGAGAGAGTCATCTAGTTCTCACGCATTTAAAAAACCACAAGAACATTTCATCTCCCATCAAAAACCTCACAGTTCAGAGACAAGTAAAAAAAAAAAAAAAAAAAGAGAGAGAGATTCAGAAGCAGCCTGAAAGAAGGTTGCTGATACAGTAATGAAAGGACAGTTCCCAGCTGGACACCACAAGAACAAAATCTAGCTCATGCACTGATTGGACCTTGTAATGTCAGCTACTGAGCATGGTGACGTACTCAGTTTTTCAGGCTATCTAGCAGTAAGTGACTGCATAAACCAAGAACAAGATCAAGCCTTCAGTCTCAGGGCTTTTCAAATAAAGCCAAGCATGTTTCTCTTGTGAAGCAAGAGAAATAGCCAGTTAGTTCACCTTGAATGACCTTTTACTTAGCTCATCAGAGTAGCAGGAGGCTGATAGAGGGTTTCCTCTTTCTTCCTACTGACAGGGAAGCAGATTTCCACAGCACTAAAGATATGGACATTCACCTGAGTCTTATTCTTTTCCTTATTATTAATCATTTTATTATGATAGTGCCCAAGGATGAGGGTCCCATGGAGCTGGGTGAGTATATCAGCAGAGTAAGAGACAGTCCTGGCCTTGAAGAGCTTATAATCTCAATAGACAAGACATGCAACGAGTGCGGAGAGGAAGTGTTGGTATCTTCATTTTACAGATGGGGAACTGAGATGCCAAGCAATCCTGCCTTAAATCTGCAGAGAATAAAATGCAAGATAATAAGGCAACAAACAGTGGTTGTAATTTTTAAAGCAGAGATACTGAACACTGAGTACAGTATATTAGGAACTTTACTCTGGGGAGTGAACAGCCCAACTCATTAGCAAATCATGACTGATGTTTTGTTGCCCTGTACTGTATTAAACTCATTTGCTGTTCAGACATTTGGAGAACTGATGTTGAAATCTATCTTTTGTCTCATTTTCCCCCTCACTCAGGACTGCCCAGAAGTGGGCATACACTTTAATCTGTAAAGGACAAGGTAGCACACACTGCCTCTTCCATTACACCCCTAAACAGAGCCCCACTGAAAATAATTGGTCTTGAAGATACATAATGGTCCATTCCCCAGGCTCTGAACAGAAATACCAGGACAGATCGATGATTGAGTAAGAAATGAACCAGATGCAACATGCAGTTAGTGACATTTGAAATAACTTAGCTCCAAAAATTAAAACACAAGAAAAATGAATAAAACGAGGATCCCAGCAAATATGCAGGAAGTGAGGATTTCAGCCAAAGTCTCTCTTCTCCAACCCAGTTTGAAACCCTCCAAGAAATGCAGAGAAATGGATGCATGTGCAGACAAACTTGATCCCTTTAAGGTCTGCAGTCTAAGCACATCACTGACTGGTGATAATGCAGGAAAGACCCAATTGGATTCAGCACAGTTTTTGTGTCAAGGGAGCATTGCTCCGACTAATCCATTCTTGGCCTCTCTGGGCAGTACGTGGTACCAAGGAACAAGATGGCTGTGTCACCACTCCGATTTGCATACTTTCAGCAGGCTTTGTGTGCTTCTCCAGTCAGAAGAAGGTAACCTGTACCATGAATGCACATTTGTCTGCCCCTTTATAGTCCAGGATGCAGTATCAGCAGCCATGTCAAACAGCCAGTGGTTTCCTGTTCATTCCTATGGCCAAAAGGATTTCAGATATGACTAAGTCTTTACTAGCCCTAAGTTGGCAGAAGCATTTCTTGCTTCTCACACATACTGAATAACTTCTGGTTTTGGTCCCCTTCTGACACCAGCTTAGCTCCTGCCCCCTAGATCTTTGCAAAGAGGGGACCCTCCCAGAGGTGAAAGTAAGCTGGTACAGTCCAGTATTGAGACCGGCAGGGGGCAGCTTCCCCAGACCGGCAATTTAAAAAGGCCCCTGGGGTAGTGGAAGCGGCTGGGAGCTCCTGGCCCTTTAAATTGCCAGGGAACTAGGAGGGTCCAAGCCAAGAATGACAGGCCGCTGGAAGCACAGGGTCTTTCAGAGAGCTATCAGATTTGGAGGAGGAAGTTGTTGTCCGACCACCATGACCGGACAAGGAGGTGCAAAAAGGAGATGGGATCTGCAGAGATTTCTTCCCCCAGAATTGCCGCCCATGGTAAGGATATCCTGGGCCTCTGCATGGATACTGTCCCAGAGACCTGACTCATGCCTGAAGTCCCTAACTTTGCTGCAGGGCTGCCGGGCGGGGGGGCAAGTGGGGCAATTTGCCCCAGGCCCCACAGAGGCCCCCACGGGAATAGCGGATTCTCTAGTATTGCAGCTTTGTGCTATGGAGGGGCCCCCGAAATTGCTTTTCCACAGGCCCCCTGAATCCTCTGGGTGGCCTTGCTTTGCTGTTCCTGCAGTGCTCTGTGTTTGACATGCTTTCTTAGGGAAAAGACTTCAGACAAAGCTTCCCCATGAGCCCCCTCACACTTCCTACCCTTTGCAACAAAGACAGATCCATAGGTGTAATATGCAAGGTGGAACAATACTGTCAGGAGGGCACAAATGACAACATCAGCCTGTGGATGAGACTATGACATATTTAGGTGACAGTCTAATGACTCTAAGATGCACCTTTCCATTGATTTTGTTGTTGTTGTTATTTAAACAGTAAAAAGCCACACATACTGGAAAGCCCTTGTCACCATAAAACCATTAATCAAAGGAGCAGTGGTCTTTAAAATTCAAATACAAAACACTTTTGCCTGCATGAAAATTTCTTTTAGCTGTTGTTGCTTTGGAGATAATGAGATTGCAGGCCTGGAGCATTTAATACCCCAGTGTTTCATGTCTATTACTAAGGCGTGTGGGGGTGCATGAGAAAGAGAGAGAATGCATGTGTTGTGGTGTTACTGTGGCTTTAGGGGGATGAATAGAATCTTTAGGGCGTGGGAGCCGGCCACAGGAAGAGGCTGTTGGCTTTAGTTTAGTCTGCTAGATTGACTGAGTTAAGATGCTCTGTATATAAGTTAACTATGTATGTAATACAGACTGTTGTTAAGTTACTGGCAATAAATTATTATTAAGATTTGTGGATTACCTGAATATAAAAAATACACGTGTATGTCTGTGTGTATCTATCTATCTAGATATATATGTGTGTGTGTATGTGTGTATTGACTCTAGGGTGATTGCTGAAATGATTTTACCAAGAGATGTGGCAGATTCTCCATCACTAGAAGCCTTTAAATCAAAATGGGACCTCTTCATTAAAAATTCGCTCTAGCTCAACCACAAGATATGAGCTTAATATAGAAACTACTGGATGAAATTCTCTGACCTGTGCTAGGCAGGAGATCAGACTAGGTGATCTTAATGGTTCCTTCTGACCTTAAAATCAATGAATAAATACTGCAAACCACTCTAGAAGGCTGCACTGTCGATGCTATTAATACTAGTCTTTATGCACCTTTGATACTGCACAGTGTTAACAATATAATTTAAAAAGGACAACTGAGACCACACAGCTTCAGAGAGAAGAGTCTGTCAAGCCCTGTCTCATTTACGTGGGCTCTGTGTGGTTAGAATGATCTGCCATTACACTGCAAGCACATCTGTTCAACACTTACAGTAGGGAACAAAAAAATGGACAGGAAATGCTCACAGACAGCCTGTAGTGGACTGTAACAAACTAAACAACCAAAAGGGCCACATGATTTGCCATTACCTGAGTAACAGTGACATTAAGAAGTCAAAGAACCTTTTATATACCCCTGAAATGAATCCTGGTGATGAAACTCTGATTCCTGGGTACTGAGGCAGGGATCCCCCCTCCAGGATTGAAAGGACACAGAGCATCTCAATTAACTGCTATTTCTAGCTTCATCTTCAGAGCTCAAAATAGAAATGCAGGCTTTGCTTGCATTTGACTGCAAGAACCACCCGAATCCTGGAACGGAGGACTCAAAATGCTGACTCTCAACTCTGCAGTATGTTCTACACGGGTAAAAATAGATATCTGATTAAGCACTAAAAGTCATGTTCTCTAATCTCCAGCATAAGCAAATGTACTACATTTATACCTTGTAGGTGGCACAAGGCTAAATCTCTGTGTCTGTATATAGAGATACACATAGAGATTTATATATATATATATATTTAAAAATATGACTTTGCAGACTTTTCCTCAACAGTTGCTTTTGCTGGCAAACAGACAAGTTCAGATAATAATATACTGAAAGCTTCAAAGCTTAGAGCTGAAGTCCCAAAACATCTCACCTGATCCAGAGTTCTAGAATTAAAGTGCAATGCATCCTCATTAAGCAGCACCTGTCAATTGGCTTTTTCCAAGTTACAGAGGCATTTCTAGTGATCGAGACCCTATAGTTGAAGATGTATTAAGATTTATGTTAAGAGCATGACTCAATTTAGTTTCCATTTTATATATGCTAACTCTTCCTACAACAACTGAATTTTCTACACATTCTTCCTCTCTGCCCCTGACAAAACCCCATATATTCATTTTGAAAGAGGAAACATTTAAAGACCAGCCCTTCCTAAAATTTGGTCCTGAAACTCTCTGTTTTCTAGGATCCCTTTTAGCTAAAGAGCTACAATCACCACAAACTCCAGTCTCCACATGAACACTCTGATAATATATTCATAGATTCACAGATTCTAGGACTGGAAGGGACCTCGAGAGGTCATCGAGTCCAGTCCCCTGCCCTCATAACAGGACCAAATACTGTCTAGACCATCCCTGATAGACATTTATCTAACCCACTCTTAAATATCTGCAGAGATGGAGATTCCACAACCTCCCTAGGTAATTTATTCCAGTGTTTAACCACCCTGACAGTTAGGAACTTTTTCCTAATGTCCAACCTAAACCTCCCTTGCTGCAGTTTAAGCCCATTGCTTCTTGTTCTATCATTAGAGGCTAAGGTGAACAAGTTTTCTCCCTCCTCCTGATGACACCCTTTTAGATACCTGAAAACTGCTATCATGTCCCCTCTCAGTCTTCTCTTTTCCAAACTAAATAAACCCAATTCTTTCAGCCTTCCTTCATAGGTCATGTTCTCAAGACCTTTAATCATTCTTGTTGCTCTTCTCTGGACCCTCTCCAATTTCTCCACATCTTTCTTGAAATGCGGTGCCCAGAACTGGACACAATACTCCAGTTGAGGCCTAACCAGCGCAGAGTAGAGCGGAAGAATGACTTCTCGTGTCTTGTTTACAACACACCTGTTAATGCATCCCAGAATCACGTTTGCTTTTTTTGCAACAGTATCACACTGTTGACTCATATTTAGCTTGTGGTCCACTATATCCCCTAGATCCCTTTCTGCCGTACTCCTTCCTAGACAGTCTCTTCCCATTTTGTATGTGTGAAACTGATTTTTCCATCCTAAGTGGAGCACTTTGCATTTGTCTTTGTTAAACTTCATCCATATTGAAGGCAGTCTCTTTGAAAGTATTTGTATCAAAATTAATTATTCCTCCTATTTGGCATAATCTATTTTAGCTTTGCCAGGTGTAGCTGATGGAACTATCAAGTATCATCAGCTCCTTCATTTTTCCCGGGTTGCCTGATGGATCAGCTGTGTTCTGCACGTTGCCCTACGAGGACAATTTGGGCAGCACGAGTGAAGCGGGTGTGGCAGCTTTCACAAGGATGCGCAAGAGGCCAAGGAAAAGGGAAGGAGAGGTTCTGTGCACAGGAGCTGGGGAGACTGGGACATGCTATGGAACTGGGAAAGCAGGAAGCTCAGAGCCTTTACTGCTACAGCACCAGCACATGAAGGGCTCCACTGATATTACTGTATCTGCTGCTCCAGTAAATGAGGCAGGCTGTGCTGATTTGTACGTTGTGAACGGTTCCACATTAGAGCTGAAAGGGATTTTGCTGTGGAATTAGCGAGCATATTCAGGCAGAAAGTTATGCTAGGTGAGGTTGCTGTGGCTGTGAACGTCCTCAGCTGCGGGGTTATGGCCAGTTGCTGTGCATGCCTGATTGATGACTGTGGGGAGGGGTCCATATCACTGGTGCATATTTAAGGCTTGTAGAGACGCACCTAGAGCAAAGGACAAGTGCTCCCTTTTTTAAATGGATGTGTATAGAAATAAATAAATGTGTGTTTGCTTTACTGGCAACATCCTGGATTACTGAATGTGCTGGCTGAATCTGAACTGGAACAAACTTAATCCTAGATTAATGAAGATTTTTGTTCTGAAGTAATAAATAATAGAGTCAAGGAGATAGGTAGAAGTTTAACAACTGCCAAACCATGGAGATTACATTTCATACAAAGCTCTTTCTTTTGCCAATGACTTACCTTGTCTCTACCCCGTAAATGAATCTTTTTATCCAGCTGTATCTGCCAGCATTGAAAGCTGCTGCAAATACAAAATAATTAAAAGTAGCTACTGGCAAACAGCTCCATCAGCCAGCACGGAAAGAAAATCTTCTCTTAAAGTAGCTGGAACATGTCTATTACGTTACTTTATTTACAATAAAGCAAGTAATCACTTGTCACAGACCCTGTAATTACTGCTCAGAGATAGAGGCACGATAACCAGCTCAAACTACAGATTCAATGCATAGGTGGAACAAGAAGTCTGTGAAGCCCTCACAAGATCCGAAAGAGTGAAAATAAAGCTGGCACAGGAAGTCAGTGTGATATTATATGCATTATAATTCCAAGGATACATCCTGAAATTGTTAGAGAATAGAAAAGCAAAACTAATGTGGAGCTCCCCTGCTATGACTGTTTACAGGTTAAAACTGTTTACTTACAAAGTCTGAATTGGTAACAGAAAAGCAAGGACTCAGAGTCTAGGCTTATCCCTTAAAGTCTTTCACTGAACAAGTTTTCCCTGTTGCAATCCTTGCTAAGTAGACCCAAATTTCTCATCTGCACAGAGAGAAGATTTCCTCCCCTGGTAACTAATCATGATAATTCAGAGCACTTGGAAGTCAGATGTAAAAAAGGTACTAAAATGTTAGCTAGAATAGTTTTGCAGTGTACGTTTCCTGGCTCCAGAGGATGAAATCTCCTTACGATATGCTGAGAGTACTTGCTCACATACAGGAGTTCCTTCTTCTGGCTGATCTAATGGAACAGTTCCTGTAGGTCACTAGGAAAAGGCCAAGGTTTTGGATCCAAAGTCTAAGTACTGCATATTGTTGTCAGATAATCATGGTGCCACTATATGAAAAGTCAAGGGATTGCTACACACCAAAAAGGGATGCCGATTTTTACCCACAACGTTGTGACAATCACTTTTGGATATAAAGTGACACTATATAAAAGATACAGTAAAAAATTGTGTACTGAGTAGAGAACAAAAACAATATTAAAACAAGGATGATACTAATGGCTATTGTTCAAGTTACCTGTGCATTTTTATTATAAACACAAATGTCATTTCAGTCACAAATTTTCACCTTCCAAGCTGAAATATCCCAGATCCAATCTCTGCCCAAAGTTAATGTGTTACAGAATGTTTGAGCATTTCTGAGAGAGAGGAGAATGGGAGCACTGGAATAGCTGGGGGTTAAGATAAAGATTTGGCAGGTCTGACTAAGTGAGAAGTTTTTAAAATATTTTTATGAAACCTATGTGTGTCTCAGTTTCTTCTATATGCTGCTGCATTGTTACCCTGTGGGGAGAAAAGGACTGTTTGCTTTCGGGACAAGCTAGGAGATGGAGGTGTGGATGTCACCTAGCTGTTTGGACCTTAGTCCCCATATTAGTGGACCTCTTGAGAATACAATGGCAGATCCAACTGCCTGGACTAGCAATGACCCAAAAGGATATGGATTTCCCTGCCTCTCAGCAAGGAGACTGAGCAGCATTTCCCCTCCTGGAGAACAAAGGACTGGAGAGATGTTAGGTGGGGGTTTAATGTGGGCTGTGGGAAACAGTAGGGCATACCTGGGCATCTGACAAAGGAACTCAGATGGACAGAGAGAGATGGATCTTGAACAACGGGGTTCACTTCAGCTTGGCTTGGCTCTGCGTTAACCAGAAAGAACTATGCTTTAACCTTCATTTTTCTATGCTAGCCTAAGGACTTCCTGTGCTGTGTTCCAGATGACTAATAAACCTTACTCTTTTGATAATGCTGTGTGAATGTCACTGCAAATTCTTGGAGGGTGCACTGATCCCTAAAAACTCTACAAGTCTCCATCAGAGGTCTGTCTCAGTTGGACTCACTAACTAGAGTTCACAATGTGAAGCAGAAGTGCTTAGGGCCAGAGGTCCAGTCTAAGGAGGCAGTGAAACTGTGTGGACTACCCTGGAGGAAGAGTGAGTTCCGTGGCACACCAAAGGGCTTCCTCCTAGAAACCATTCCAAAGCAGGGGCCATAGCACTGATCCTGTGGATCTGTGACAGCAGGGAAACAGCCCTTACTGAGGAGTTTTAATGTGACTAACTTATGGGCCTTTGAAGAACACAGTATGCACATGCACAGCCATTTATCAGAGACAACTGCTTGATGTCCAGCAGGAATTCAGGCTGTGCAATAACTTAGCTGCATGTGTGATCTTCTTATGGGTGTGGGCTTTCTGCATTCAGTGCACTGTAAAGTGCAAATTTAGTGGAGGAGACTTGCCTCATTCAGGCCCCCAAATCCAGCAGAGCACTTAAGAAAATGCTTAACTATCAGCATGGAAGTAGTCCCATTGATTTCAATGATAGTAATACTTCAGTGGTACTTAATACCCATAAAGCCCTTTGAAGACTGCGAGTGATATGATGGTGCTAACTACTATCGCTTAAAATTTGATTTTTGCAACCCTATATTGTGTTAAATGTTAGAAAGCAAATAGGGGGATTGGAACAGAGAAACTTTCTAAAGACTGAAAATAAAATTTATACTAAAGAATATATTTCTGTTGTAATATATTGGGAATAACACCAGTTATCTGGGACCTGTGCTGTTCAACTCAGAGTGGATAAAAAGCAATGGTTTTAAAAAATAAAAATAAAAAAATAAAAAAATTGATTTTTTTAATTTAAATTGGATTTTTTTAATAAAATGGTTTTTGAGGAAAAAGCTTATCTAAAGATAGTTTTAATCAAGGTACCTTATAGCTCAAAGATAGCTCGTCATGGAATAGAGATTATAAATTTTAATTCTGTAGTATGAGACAATATATTCATGTAATGTTTAAGAAAAGTTGTGTAAATGAGTTCCAATAGTTCATGGATTAGGGACCCAATTTTATGGGGCTCCAGGGGCTTCTGTATAGATTATTTAGGTTACTCTTTCTATCTACCTAATGGGACTGTCAGTACTCAGTCTAGAAGCTACCATCAGAGATGCTTAGTCTTACAGTTCTCAAACTGTGGATTTGTATCTCCAGAGATAACATGCTTGTTAATAGAAAAACTGTTTTTAAATAAATAAATAAATAAATAATATAGAGATGTGAGACATAACAGACCTCAACCCTATTGTCCCTCTGCAAATTTGTATACACAGAGTCAATCCCTTACCTCTCTCTAAAAGTGCAAAGTTTCAAAAAGTTCAATGACTAGAAAATTGTTGGGGATAGAATAGATCTGGACAAGGAGAACAAGTCTGGAGATAAATGCGAGAAGGGAGGGACAGGCAGTAGAAACAAAATTGAAACTGTTTGAGCAGCATATTCCAGAAGTCTTAAGGTCTTAATTTTTGTTTTGTTTTTTTTTTAATATTTCATTTAACTATTTTAGTTAAAAATAATTTTAACAAAAACAAACCTGATTTTTAAAAACTTGAATGTTTAACTAAATTGAAACATCATATGCTTGTTTTGTTAAAATATTATGTTTGCTGTTGAAGAAAAAGCCCCATCCTCTGAGTGTCCCTAAACCTCCAACTGCCAGAGAAAGGGACTGGACAACAAGGGATGGATCACTCAAAATTTTCCAGTTCTGTTCATTCCTTCTGATGCATCTGGCACAGGCTAGTCAGAGACAGGATACTGGGCTAGATGGACCATTGATCTGAGCCAGTATGGCCGTTCTTATGTTCAAGCAGAACACCAGTAAAATAATTCATTCATTCTTACAAGATACTGCAAATATCACTGCATCTGTCACCCTCTGAAGTGTGTTGGTGACATGTGTATGCACTTACCTTCCTAGCTCTTCCCCAATTTCATAAACGTCTTCCACCTTCTGTTGTTTGAACACAGCCATCCCTGGACTCCTCATTGATGCACCTAGATAATGTGACTGGAATATAAAATACAAAGATGGTAAATTCATTGTGCAGTTTAAAAGTAGCACAAGCTCAACCACAGTAAACAAAGAATCATTAAAAACACACTTCGTTTCGAATCTATTCCAGCTCATTACGTTCAAAGTTACATCACCTGATGGCTGTTCTGTGGGCTGTTTGAAATAAATGTCGTGGTCTGAGTCCAGCTGCCAGGACCTGACCCTGGGAAGTGCTGAGTACCCTCCACTCCTATTGGCTTCCAGTAGCGTACAGCACCATGCAGAATCAAGCTCCCAGGTCCTCACCCAACAAAGTGCTTAAGAACATGCTTAACTTAAAGCATGGATATAAGACCCAATGACTTAAATGGGACTAGTCACATGTGTAAAGTTAAGCACACACTTCACTGCTTTGCTAGATCAGGGACCCTGAGTGACCATATCACGGAAAAAAACACCATCAGAATCAGCAAAATTGGCCTCCATACGGGCAGTCTCAGCAGAGAGGCTGAGGATAGAGTGGGCCAGGAAACCGAAATTCCTTCTTCCTGCTTGAGATGGTCAGTGTTGAAGCACATTGGTGGGGCAGCATGGGCAAGCCTGCACTACTGCTGTGCAGCTCAACAGAGGGACCTCTCAGACATGAATCGTTTCAAACGGGGAAAAAGCAGCAAGGGGTAGCTCAGAACTTGTGTACCTATTGCTCTGCACAGCCATGAGACACAATCAGGTTCATTTCCCAGGCCCACTCCTTTCCTGGGTAGCAGTGTCTGAGAGATCTGCAGAAGAAGGGCCCGATGCTGGTGGGTTTCAGGATCAGGAGCACCTCACATTGCTCTGTAGTGACTGCCTCTGACTATTTTAAGAGCAGTGATGGATTTTGAAGGGGGTGTCTTGCCCAAAGGAAAGTTATGGTAATATAAATCATAGGGCCTTGACAGGGTGGTAAACAAGAAAAGTAAGTAGCTGCGTGGCCTAGGAGGAATAGTCCTTAATTTCTGTGCTAGAGGTATTTGGTTCAAATTCCAGGGATGCTCTGGTGGATAGGAATTACAGTTTAGGCTCCCAATTTTTTTGGGTGGAGGACAACACAAAGAACAAACCACAAGTGATGGAGGTGAGTTACATCACTTAAGACACGATTGGAAGGTGATCAGACCTACAGGAATCAGGGCAGTGTAAGAACCTGTACAGAACAGAATTCTCCAACACAGAGCTCCTGGATTTTCATTTTACATTACAACATTTTTGAGGCAGCTGCTGCGTGAAAGGGAACGGAAAAGCCTATCTGGAAAACATGTTTTAAAGTGTTCATATCATTCAAATTCCTGCGTACGCAGGTGTTTCATCCCAAAGAGTTTTCATGATAAAATTAAAAGATGATGCTAATATGAGTGAGTCTCATTAGGGAAGAAATTTAGGCCCAAGCCGGGTGACCAGATGTCCTGATTTTATAGAAACAGTCCCAATATTCGGAGCTTTCTCTTATATAGGTACCTATTATTCCCCCCCCTGCCCCCCCCCACATCCTGTCCAAATTTTTCACACTTGCTATCTGGTCCAAAATCCAAAATGTGACACTGGAGTTGTTAGAAACTGATCAGGGGGGAGGGATAGCTCAGTGGTTTGAGCACTGGCCTGCTAAACCCAGGGTTGTGAGTCCAATCCTTAGGGATCTGGGGCAAAAACTGGTCCTGCTAGTGAAGGCAGGGCTGGACTCGATGACCTTTCGAGGTCCCTTCCAATTCTAGGAGATTGGTATATCTCCAATTATTACCTTTAATATTATTATTATAGAATGCCCTATGGATTCTATTTTTTTTAAATATCCCCCCAAAAGCTGACCCCTCGACTGAATCTCTTTTATGCACAATATTGCTTTTCTTACCTGTCCACTTAGTTTAGAGACTGCCACCTCCCGAGTGAAAGTGCAAGACCACAGATCCTGTTCCTTAGGGCAGTGATTCTCAACCAAGAGTTCACTTACCCCAGGGGGCAAGCAGAGGCCTTCCAGGGGGTACATCAACTCATCTAGATATTTGCCTAGTTTTACAACAGGCTACATGAAAAGCACTAGTAAAGTCAGCACAAACTAACATTTCATACAGACAATGACTTGTTTATATGGCGCAATATACTATATTAGTGTTTCTCAACCTGGCGGTTGCGATTTATTTTATAATTATATGGTAAAACGAGAAAGTAAGCAATTTTTCAGTACTAGTGTGCCGTGATACTTTTGTATTTTTATGTCTGATTTTGGAAGCAAGTAGTTTTTAAGTGAGGTGGAACCTGGGGGTATGCGAGACAAATCAGCCTCCTGAAAGGGGTACAGTAGTCTGGAACGGTTGAGAATCACTGCCTTAGTGCACATCCCTATAGAAAAGATTGCTAAGTTTTAATACGGGAGCATGCTGAGCAGCTTACAATATGGTTTGATCTTTCCTGTGTAAACAGAACCCCCCAGTTATACTCATGTCATGGACCATGCTATAGCCACTATGCAGTTCATTATTTTTAAGTATGTTTTTACATCCCTTACAAATATTTATAATGTTACAGTAAAAATGTAACTACCCCAAACTTATCTATCAGAAATTCTAGTGCACCCCTGAGACAAAGGTATTTCAGGCACAGCTGTCATCACCACACCTCTCAATTCAATTCTCATTTGCCCATGTGGATTTAAACCCAGTGCTTGCAAGCAATACATTAGGAACTCCCAGTTTCTGTATCTCTTTACTCTGATGAGCTTTTTAAAGAATGTCCTTCACTCTACAATACTTTTGCACACTGGAGAACTAGGAGCAAAAGCACATCAAAACCTATTTTGATCCTTTAAAATTATCTTCCATCTAAATGCTGCAATAAGACATGGCTATTTAGATAAATTAGTAGACTTGTAATGTATTTAGATAATAGCTTTGAACTACTGAAAAACTATTGAAAGGGACTCTGCCAAATTGAAACTCATGTTCCTTTAAAAGATTTCCCTGTGTTCCCAACACTATCTTAAATCATAGCACGGAAAGAGTTGTACAAATCTAACTGCCTTGTCACAGTTCATGCTGTTAGTTCGCTTTTGCCACTGCATAGACTAGCCAATTTATTCTCACTCTTTTTTTTGGGGGGGGGGGGGAAGGGGAACTGTCAGGTTTTTACACTTAGGAAACAAACACTGCAGATTACTGGGATTCCTTTTCAAGGATAGTGTTTCCATTTAAACTAAGAAAGAAAATCAAGGAAACATTCCCCCCACCGCCATGTACTGCTTTTTGAAAGCCTGATTTAACGAAGTTTATATGTTGAGCCTACAATTACTTCTCAGTGACCCCTAGTCTCAAGAGGAAAGATTCCTGTTTTAATGTGGCATCAACCCTTACCCTGAATGGTGAACTATGACTAACACTTACACTCATAAAACCTTATCAGTAAATGAAGGGATGCAAATAAGATTACAAATCTCTTTTTTAAAAGTCCAACTCAGCTGATCCTTGCAAAGGGAGGAAGAGAACCAGTATCTGGTGCCCTCCTCTGCTATTCCAGCCTTTCCATAACTATTTAATACAGTCCAATAACTCTCGCTAGATGCTACATTTAACATCTTTGTTGTGCATGCTTTTGTGCAACACCATTTTCTTAGTATTTTGAGATCCAGATGAATTTTGTGATCGTTCATTTTCCTTTGCTTACCGTTTCAATAACATATGATAAGCACTCCAGCTGTCTAACTGAGCATGATTTGCCCTGTTATATGCACATGCCAAATGTCCATTATCCATTCATGATTTACTAAATGCTCTACAAAATTGCCTTTCTGCAATTCCCAAGTTTGAGATGCTGAATGTAGCTCATTTGTTCCCTTTTGACCCTTTCCAAATAATGATAGGTTCTACTACACTGCAAAACAGTGACCCAAGGGAAACAATGGAAACCCCAACACTGAAGACATTTAAAACTAGAATGGATAAAGCACTAGAAAAATAGACAGTAGGGAACAATTCTGTGCTTCTGACAAGGGTGGACTTGAGCAAAAATGGCTTCCATCTCCGATTCCCCTTTCTATCGCCATTCCCCTTCAGAGATCTTCTCAAGCTCCCTGATTGATTACTGTTGCTACATGTTGAACATTCTGAAAGGTGCAGTAATCTGGCTGAATCTGTTATTTTGTTCATTGTTTACTATTTTGTTTTCTCCTCCCCAAATCTAATCCCATTACTGGCATAAAAACCTCTCTCCTCTAGCTGAAAATAAACAGCTCACTAGCAGCTTCCCCCAAACTAGTGCATCCCTCACGCAATTCTTTCATCTCCTCAAAAAAGTTCTAAGATCAGCTCTGCTTAGGGCCTGAGGAACCAAGTTTACTACCTTGTGTTGGGTATCTTAAAAAATAGCTGGTAAGGCATGCAGTGCAGAACAGTACATATGTTCATTCAGAGAAAATATTTTATTCATAGACGTTAAGGTGGGATTTTCAGAAGTGCTCAGTGCTGATCTAACTCAGCCCCTCCTGACTTTAATAGGAGCAGAGTAAAGGCAACTTGAGGACTTTTGAAAATCCAACCCTTATATGGTGTTCATATCACTTTGCAGGAGAAAGTTCTAGGTGTGTGCAGCAGTATGCAACTAATAGCAAGGCATTTCTGGGAAGAGGCTTATCTGCTACAGTACTAGACTCTGCTGAGACTTGTCAAAAGAATGTAATTCCCTTAGGTTGACTGCTTCCTTTATCACAATCCAGGATGTATGCCTAAAAACAACTGCAAATACCCCTAAAAGAATACCACTACCCTGAAAGAGACACTGGACTGTGACATTGAGGGACAAGTTGAAAATACTGCTCTAAGAATGAAGAACCTGCCTGAGACACCTCTGGGGAAACAGCTAGGTCCTGTTCAACTGACCATTTACTCATCTCCCCTGAGGTTATCAAGGGGAAGTTTTGCCCAATTTGAACACATCACAGTGGTAGCCACATACAAAAAAAACCCCCACACTCGCTGTTTAGAGCTTCCTTGTTTCTATAGCTCTATAATTTGCTCAACTATTTCTGAAGTGACTAAAGAAACCAGCTTCTCTGTTGATCTTTGAAGCACATCTTTCTTCCAGAAGGTCAAACCAGTACGTCTTCCCACAGGCATCATATACTGTATTAGCATCCAAATGTCTCAGGATTGGAGCCCCATTTTATAAACTGCCCCAAAGAGTTTACAACCTCCAGCCTACAAACCTTACAATCTTTGATATGTTGGCATTTCCCATTCTATCACTACAGCCTATTCTAGAAAACCCTCCACTGCCCTACTGAGAGCCTCACTGGCTCTCACCCAGCTGTAAATGTAGTAAAAGCCCAAAATAAATCATACTCTTGAGGAACCAAATTGCCTGTCATTAGCAAGTATGGAGGTGTGCGGGATGAGCTAGCATAAAATGACCTTCATGGTGTTAAAATTCCTTTGGAATGAAATATTCCATTCTCAAGTAGTAGTTACTGTTTATAAACAGAACTATTTCCAGACATTCTGTGGTAATTCTAGAAAATTATAAAGGATCTCTCAGACAACTAGATTACGCCATTTTTGTTATGATACATTTAGAAGTTTGGAGCACAATCAATCCAAAGAAGGGGTGAAAAGCTTAATATTTTTTAAATCAGGTGGTCAATTTTTCCTTAGGTCAATTAGTGAAACCAAGTCAGCTTAATCAGAGTTGGGCACTCAGATTTGGTTGATTTAAACACCAAGGCATACACAGTATCCTGGAAAAGCAGAAATAATCTACTGTATTTTCTGCCAATCTATTTTTATTTCAATATTTCTTAGGCACTTCTACATAAAAAACATTCACGATGCATTGGCTATGATCATTTTATTAATTTTGGGTCTAATCTAAAGCACATTTAAAAGTTGATAGGAGTCGATTGACTCCCAGTAGGCTTTGGATCAGGGCTACTTTTAAACTAAGATTCAATTACTGATGTTTGAAAGGATTTTATTGTGAGAAGAAGGTTATCCAGATACCTCTGCAGCATCTAATGTGCAGCAGTGACCTCAGCAGAGGATGTAGCTTTCTTCATTCTTCTCTGCTAGTTTTGTTGGACACTGTGCATTCTCCTTTCAGATTTTTTTTCTGTGCAACAAGTAGCACCCTATGTCCTGATATACAGGTAAAAGGCGTTAACTAAAATAAATACCAGGAACACTTGAAAAAATAGATTTTAATCTGCAGAATAATCTCTATTCAGCAGCATAAATATTGGTAACAGAGCTTTAATACTAATTCAGAGTATTATAGTACTTTTCAACTCAGGAATTCAAAACACTTTACAAACAAATAAGCCTCTATAGCCCAGTGAGTCAGGACAGTGTTATTATTCTCATTTTATAGATGATAAAACCAAGGGAAAGAATTTAAGTGATTGGCCTATGACCAGCAAGTCAGTGGCTAAGACCGTACAGAACACAGACATGCTGACTCCCAGTCGCCTGCTCTAACCACTAAAAGGTATCCCCTGCCTTTTTTATTTTACATTCAGGAGTTTTATTATATCATAAATCAGGCCTTGTCCACATAGGAAAGCTTTTTCTGTATAATATAAGGTGTGAATTCGAACAGATATCGTTATCTGAGTATTATCCCAGTGGGCAGACACTATTATTCCAGTATGCGACTCATTTTCCAGTTTATCTAATGCTGCTTGGAAAGGGGTTTAAACTAAACCAAATAATGCACTCATCCCAGAACAAGTGACATGAGGGGGTTATATCACAGGACTATGCCTGTGTAACTGGGGAAACTTTCTTATGTAGACCAGGTTTCTTTCTGTAGTCACTTAATTATTCTAGGGATGTGACAAGTAATGACTGGCCTGCACATGATAAATCCATAATAAATACCAACCATTCAATCCTAGTGGGATTATAGAAATTAGATCTGGAAAATGTCTAAACTCTAATAGATCATTTGGCCTGACCCCAACTGGTGCAGGATTCTTCCCTTGGATATGTTCTCCAGTTATCTGCCAGTCTGGAGTGACTCAGGTAACAAATTTCACTTTCCCAAATACACACGACATGAAGTCTTTCTCTGAACCAATGCTGAACTCAGAGAAACTACTTCTGTGGCCTCATTTTACATTATATATGGTAAACAACCACAACAATTAGAACTAGATTTTTCCCACATGGAATTTTTCACACGAAATATATATCCATCAAAATTTTGGGCCTGAACACATACTGTTTCAAATTGATATATTGAAATAAACATAAAATTTCATTTAAATTTCATACTTCTGTTTTTTTAAACTCCAAAAATAGGATTGTAACTTTTGAGTTTTTGGTGTTCATGTGCTTCTCCCACCTCCATTTACTTTTCCTCTTTTTTCCCACTGGAAAAGGTTGGAAGACAGTAACAAGGTGAGAGAAAATGGGGAAAACCTATTTAATTACAACAGTAAACCGTGTGAAAAAGTAGTTTTTCTCCACTTTGCCAGTTTTCTAACTTTTGCAAGTCAAAGATGTTTTCCCACGAATAATCTAGTTTTCAACAGCTCCATATTTGTCTATAAAATAAAAAATGTAGTCAGGAAATTTTCACCCACCTCTACTACTTATTATCCAGACATCTCTGAATGGTACATTCCAGACGTGCCAGTAACTCAATTTAACCACCAAGTCTTGTTTTAGACTCACCACTGTTGTTGCCACTAGTTCTCAAGAGACCCCCATTTCCAGTCTCCCAAGTTATTCTGGGATATTTAGCTCTGTGGTGGCTGTCTACAGACTGCAGTTCCAAACTTTTCCACTTCAGCAATGAGTGGCTAACGAGTAATCTATGTTCATGATCTTGATCTTCCACTAAAGCAGAGGTGGGCAAACTACAGCCTGCAGGACCCTCCTTCCCAGCCCTGGAGCTCCTGGCCCAGGAGGCTCGCCTCCAGCCTCTGCCCCACTGTTCCTTTTTCCCCACAGCCTCAGCTCACTGCGTTGCCAGTGCAATGCTCTGGGCAGTGGGTGGCGAGCCCCTGGGGCAGTGCAGGTGCAGTGCCCGGCCTGACCTGGTGCTCTGTGCTGTGCGGTGGCAACGGTGTGGCTGGCTCCAGACGGGCCAGCCACTGGTGCTCCAGGCAGCGTGGTAAAGGGGCAGGGAGAGGGGGAGTTGGATAGAGGGCAGCGGATTTCAGGGGGTTGGTCAGGGGTGAGGGTGTGGATAGGGGTCGGGGCGGTCAGAGGGCAGGAAACAGGAGGGTTGAATGGAGCAGTCAGGAATGAGAGGGGGGTTGGATGAGGTGGCAGGGGGCAGTCAGGGGCAGGGATTCTGGGGGCAGTCAGGGGACAGGGAGAAGAGGTGTTGGGATGGGGCAGGATTCCCGGGGGGGCAGTCAGGAATGCAAGGAGGGGTTGGATGGGGCAGCGGGAAGCAGTCAGGGGCGAGGATTCCAGGGGCAGTCAGGGGACAGGGACCGGGGGGACGTGGCTGGGGCGGGGGTCCTGGGAGGGCCCGTCAGGGAACAGGGGTGGTTGGATGGGGCAGAAGTCCTGGGGGGGGGTGCATGGGGGGTCTGGGCCACGACCCCGTTCCCTAACAGGTCCTTCATACAATTTTCAAAACCCGATGCAGCCCTCAGGCCAAAAAGTTTGCCTGCCCTTGCCCTAAAGCCAGACAGCCAAGAGTGTTCAGTCAAGCCTGCACTGTGCTGCATCCTGATACTGTTTCTGACTCACTGTCCCAGATACCAACAATCCTACATTTGCTGCCACTGTTTGTATGAAAATAAAGAATGAAGGGATCCACCCCACATTCCTTCAAGTCATAAACAAACAAGGCTGAGGACACAAGTAGAATTTGTGAAGAGGTCTCAAAGATGTGTGCATGAGGTCACCACCACCCGATGGGTTAGAAACAAAGCCAGTGTATTAATCCAGCCTAGTCTACAACACACTTTTTAAACACAGTTCTATCCCCCACAGTGGCTCGCCTATCAACCTATGCTAAAAAAAATCTAGCTGGAACAACGTTTACATATGGGTCCTTAACTCTGAAGTCCAACGTAGATGGGACCTAGTAGCAGGGGTGGCTCTAGACATTTTGCCGCCCCAAGCAGGGCGGCATGCCTTGGGGGGCGCTCTGCCGGTCACCGGGAGGTGGCAGGCAGCTCCGGTGGACCTCCGCGTGCCTGCGGAGGGTCTGCTGGTCCCGCGGCTTTGGTGGCATACCTGTGGGAGGTCCATCGGAGCCACCTGCCGCCCTCCCGGCGACCGGCAGAGTGCCCTTCCCCCCGCGGCATGCCGCCCCAAGCAGGCGCGTGGCATGCTGGGGTCTGGAGCCGCTCCTGCTTAGTAGCAAGAATGTCATGAACCTGTACCGAAGTGCTTTTCCACAATGGCTGCCTAAAGGAAAATTAAGTATCGAAAAACCTCTAATTTGAGAAAAAGCTAAAGAAGACAGACAGAGGAAAACTATAGGGGGCACAAGTGAAGTGAGGCAAAGGCCAGAACAACAAGGATTTTAGTAGGACCTGTATACATAACACTGAGAATGCATGGACTAGCAAAACATCTTTTCTGGGGGTTTAGGGGGGTTGGCCCTTTGGATTACCACACTGCAGATCCATTTTTTCACCCATTGCCATATCCTAAAGTCACAGTGCATTGGCATAATAGGTGCATGCTAAGTGTGACACCTGTGCAGAGATTATTAGGACGATGGTTTAGCCCAATCCTGTATAGCTGAAACCTCTTAACTTGGGAAGCTAAGCGGATGACAGAAAACAGGTGTGATGATGATCTTCTATCTTCTAGGAACGGCTTTATGAAATCCAGCCTGTTAACGTCCCACGCTTTCCCTTTCTTGGCTTTGTCAGTGACTGGGCATTCCTGGGAGCACCAGATGCACAGCCAGTTGTCCCTTTGCATCTCGCAGAACCCACCCGTCACCTATCTCCTGTCCTCTCGAAAAGTCACAAGCAGGAGAAGGCACCAGATGGATAAACCACCATCACCCCCAGCCCCGGGAAGGCATCGCGCGCCCACTCCCCCGGGGCAGACGGGCAGGAGGCGATCCCGGCGCGGTGCTGGCAGGGAGCTGGCGGGGCACTGCCAGGCTGAGCCTGCCGCACCTGCGGAGCCGCCCGCCGAGAAAGCCCCGCAGCAGGTGCCACGCCAGGCCGGGGAGCAGGGCGCCCCGGGGACGCAGGCTGGACAGCCCCCGCCCGGGGAGCTGATCCAAGGAGACCCGGGGATGAGCCCTCGCTGCTTCGGCGGGGGCCAGGCAGCCGCGCCTCCCAGCCGCCTCCAGCAGGCACCGGCCGGAGATTGCGGGGCAGGGAGCGAGGGTGGCTCGCGGCTGGGTCCGGGGCGGGCGCTACTCACCGTGGGGAGCCGCAGTGTCCAGGCGCCGGTGCTGCCGGCTGCTCTCCCCTGCGCCGCGCCAGCCGACTGCCGCTGGCGGCAACGGGGAGGAGCCGCTCGGCAAGTGTCAGGTCGCGGGAGCAGGCTGCGGGCGAGCCCGGCGCGATGGGGAGCTGAGGGCGCCCCCTGCCGGCCTGCAGGTGCAGCGAGCAGCCCTTGTCCCGCTAGCCCCGTCCTGGGAGCCCTCAGGCCCCTCGCTGAGCTGAGCTGCCCCAGAAAGCCCGGCTGGGGGAAGGGTAGGGCCAAGAGGTTTGGGGTCCTGTGCACTATGGAAATGAGGCCCCCACCTTTCTGCCGGGGCCTAGGGGCTTCTCTTTGGAGCCTGGTTGCAGTAGCAGCAGTGAGGCCAAGTGCCAGGCCAAGTAGCAGTAGCAGCAATGAGGCCAAGTGCCAGGTTAGCCAGGCCTGAGGCCACCCTTCCATTGTGCTGGGGGCAGCCAAGCACCACCTGTCGGCTTCAGTGGTGTTGGAATGTGGCAGATGGGGTCACAGCTCCACTCTGGGCTTTGCCTTGGGTTTTTGATTTTTTCTGGTTGTCAGGGTCAGGGGCCACCTGAGCTGGGGGCCCTGTGCAAGTGACCCAAGTGCACACTGGTCAATCCATGCCTGGGACAGAGGGGGCGTTAAAAGGTAGCACCAAGCTCTGGTCATCCAAGGGGTTTTTAAACAACTAGATGATCAGTGTTAAAAGAACCTATTTTGTGAGTTCCTGATAATTAGAGCCAGAAATTATCTATTCCTCCTCTACCCCGTTGGTGAATGTCTGTGTTGTAGATTAGAGACACAAGGTGATATCTTTTATTGAACCAACTTCTGTTGGTGAGAGAGACAAACTTTGGAGGAGCCAGACAGAGCTCACTGTCCCAGGCAAGGATTTTCTCTCAATTTGTGCCTTGTGCAGCAGAGAGCACTTTGTTGGTGCTCAACAAATACCAAATGAGAATAAGGCTAATACAACTTCTACACATGCCCACTTACAAAATTAAGCAGAACTGCTATGAAAATTCACCAACCCAGGCAAACGTGCCCAGGCACCCCAGATTATCATCTGCTGTCCCAGGAACATTTTTCAGCATATCCGCAATGTGTCATTTCACCCATCAAAATTTATGTGTTGCTTTAGAACTACAAAATATTTGTTCAGGATATATTGGTATACAGACAGCATTTGTTCTGTTTGCTAGGAACAAACAACCCACTGGAAGGAATGCTCAGTGTGGGAACCATGCTTCTAGGGAAGAACAGAGACAAATGACCATTGACCCCATCAGGACAGCACTGTTGCTCAAAATGCAGTGTTTTGTGATAAACTCACTCACAACGCTAATATAGCCTCCCTTGAGGAATATGCCCATATCATTTGTGAATCTGAAGCTGCAATAGTGACATCACACACCCTTTTTAAAAAGAGTCCTTTCGTGTGACTATTTTACAAGTGTCCAGTTCCAGTATTGCTGATTCCATGCGTTCAAAAATCACGAGCTTGGAAGTGCCACAAAATCATGATTGGTTTAAAAATCACAAGATTTTAAAAACAATACATTTTAGGTTCTTTTTGTTTGCTTTTTGTGCATTTAGGGTTAATGTTTTCAAGCTTTTTTCTCTGCAACCACGAGAGCCAGAAGCATTGTAGGTTAACATCCAATCCCAGAACACATTAATAATACATATGCATCATTTGTAACGAACAAGCTGGGAACTGAATATCAATGCCAGTTTGCCTTCATTTCCAATTGGACACATATCAGTTTTAGAGAGAAACTTGCATGGGGCATGCTGGCTTCTCTCTCTCCAAGCATTGGGCTTATTCCCCTTCAAGAATTTCTAGGATCAGATGTAATGCATTTGAAAATCATTTCACTCTGTCACGTTATTGAACTGGAGGCAGCCTCAAGGCAGTGCTCTGCATTGCAGTTCCAAAGACTTGGCTTCATTCCCAGTCCCAGCCTCTCTCCTTCCTCCAAGTCAGCAGAATTCAACTGTGACTCCTTCTAGCTGATTAAGGAGTGGTGTTCATGGCCTTTGAGTGAGTTCCACCCAGTTCTCCCAATCCAAAAGGAAAGTGGTTGCATCAAATGAGGTTGGAATGGGGAAAGAGGGAGGGGGAGGAAATGAGAGGGATTCTAAAACCTCCAAAATGCCTCTGGAGGAATCCAGATTTCTTTAACAAGGAAAGTCTACAGGCTCTCTCTCAAACCTTGGTGCTGAGGTTGTCATCTGATAGCATGAAATACCCTTAGGATGAAAGCCATGTTAGTTACCAGACGAATAAAGATACTCATGGAAAACTTTTGCCTTTTGTTTGGACATGTCCGGAAGGGAAGGTGACAAAATAACCTTGTTCTGACACTTAAAATTGCAATGGCTTTTCAAACCTGGGTGAGCTTTCCCTACTCACTCTATTCTATTGAAGAGTGTAACTCCAAGGCCTGATCAAGTTGGTGCCTATAGCCTACATTGCAAGCAGGGGTGGACTGGCTCTAAACAGATCTTTTCCACCTCTAACATCTACACTTTAATCCAAAGCAATAATTATAAAAGGTTAGGGGTTAGAATAAGTAGCTCCCCTCCTCTCTGGGGCTTGTATACACCCCGCTTCCCTGGCTGCTGCAGTAAGAGCTTCTGTTCCTATTTCCGTCCATTCTGACCACTGCAAAAGGTGCATTTCTGTGAAGCACATGGTGTTAATCTTAATGGGCCCAGACCAGCCCCCCACATGGGGCAGGGGAAGGGACTGCTGCCCAGCTCTGTTCCTGGCTCCAGCCCCATGCCTGGGCTGCCCAGGGATCTGCACACAGGGTCCTGGCTGCCCAGCCACCGTTGCAGGCTGAGGGTCCACTCCCACCCGCAATTGTGGCCCCAGCATCAGCCCCCCTACCACTGTCTGTGTCCCACCCCCCTCCCAGAGCCATGGTCTCACTCCTGTCTGGGGGAGGGGGACGCAGACAGGGGTAAGACGGGGCATGAAGTAAAAAGTTTGGGGACCACTGCCTTAGATAGATATTAGCAAATTGCTTTAAGATCCAGAGATGCCTCTATATGACACATTATTCTAACAAATCTCTAATGTTTCATGGCAGTTATGGATCCTGTGAAAAAGAATTAATTGTAGAGATCATGCTCCAATTGCAGAGATTGTGTTCCAATTGCTGAGAGAAGTCATGTGCATGCATGACAATAAGACAGGAAAGAGAACTGTGCAATCTGAATGGATCTCAAAAGAGGAGGCACTTTTCTGGTACTGAGCAGCACCACAAATCATTGAGCTTTGGAGGTCAGCATTGCTCTCTCTTCACTGGTCATACTCTGTCACACACATCCCTTATCTCATCTCATTTAGGAAGTGACAGAAAAGGAAGCACATATCCTACATTCCTAAAGGAGAGTTCAAACTTGATACGGTCTGACCAAGAAAGCACCATCTGTACTTATACAAAGTGTGTCACTTACAGAATATTGACAGTGCCTTTATTGCTTCAAATGTAGTTTCCCTCCCTCGTATTTGAAGCTGTTATAAAAGATTATGTTGCAGACGTTACACATTACACACACACACACAAAAGCTGTGTTAAAACATTATTAAGGTTGCAAAGTCAAGCATTCAAAAGTTACAAAATGCCAAAACAAATGTTGCCTGTGCAATCTTTAGTACCCTTGTACATACGCACGATGATACAGCCTTTAATTACATGACCACATACTATCTCTTCCACAGGTTCCTCCAGGGAAAGTCCTGCTCAGCCCATCTTTGTCTGGAGCATACTTATGTGGATAGAATCTTAGGGAATTAAGATGCAAAGCTCTAGCACATCTCTACTGAGGCTTATAACTAGGCCAAATGTTGGCAGATTTTCGCTAAGACAGCAAAAGGCACATCTCAGACACAGAGGCCCTCTTTCTCCACAGCCAAATTTCAAGTCCCTGCCGCACCAAAGCAGGAGTGGGGTGTGCTAGAGTTTTAAAAAAAATAGGTCACCAGACATTTTTAATATGGGCAAAACAATGAATTTTCCCCTAGTCTCAGAAATGGCTGAACCTGAACCCTTTTGGCTGAAATGATTAAAAAACACATCAGCCTGAGGCAGACACCCAGCATGGAAAATTTCAGCCCAAACAGTTTAGAGACTGACAAAGTTATAAGCAACTAAAACCAGTGTCTTAAAATAGGAATGGGCAACATTTAAAGCAGGAGATACTAGCAGCCACGCTGCAATCAATGGGTATAATTTTTCAGAAGAATAGCTCCTTCCCATGACGATGAAATGTCAATTTGGTAGCTTGCCTTTGGATTTCCTTTAACCTTTAGTCTCTCTGCTTCCTTGGGAAAAGTATTCAAGGTCCATTATGACCTTTGTTTGTACTATCTGATTGAAATAAAGACTTCCGGTACTGGAGACTTCACTATAACTAATATGATCCCACAATTGTTTTAATCTTTTATTTTTTGATTGAAAGCCTTGTTTGATAGCCCACTTGATAGCACTGAAGTCAAGTGGGAGCAGAGTTAGAACAATGCAAAATGCTTTAGATTAGAAAATCCCACCCTAGGAGTGAAATCGTGGTAAATGAGATTGGTATAATGAGGTCCCCAGTGGACTTCACAGTGTCTTCTGCTCTTCTCCAGTTAAAAGTGACTCTTCTCTTTCACCCAAGACACTGGGGCAGATTCTCAGGCTAACTATGGCTGGTTTGTGCCACTCCAGAGGTCTGGGTTACCTACAATTTTTAGACAAAAGTGCGTAACAACAGTGGGCATATGGATAAGATCATATAAAATAATTCCTATTAAGGGTACAATTATTTGTCACATATGCTCAAATACTAATGAAAATTTTATTTGCTTTGCCCATTTATTAGCTATGTTCATGATGAGAGCGTCAAGGCAAAGTATTTGCATAAGCAAACATGAGCATCAAACTGCAGTTTTGTTTTTTAACTGAACTGGCCGACTTGGCTCCTCAAAGCACTGCAGTTCTTAAACAATAATGACAACTCTGGCTGCCTATTAAATCTAAAAAGAATCAACTTTTCAACATGAAAATTCAGTCACACAGTAACTCAGGATGTTTTCAGAACACACGTTGTATCCTTCAGACTTTCCTAATATAACATCCCGAGAACTCGGATGCTGCATTCATTAGCTCTCAGGACACTAATGCTCATCTGTGTCCATTCTTCTTGTAAGTTCTTTTGGCAGAGGGTTTTTCCCGGCTGTTTTACTACCTCTTCTTTCCAACTCTTTTAAACTAAGCTGTAAAGCCAGTCAAAATTTTGCCTGTACAATGCCTAGTACAAGGCAATCCTAGCCCAACACAGGGGCTTGTAGGTGCTGCTGTGCTGCTGCAATACAAATATTCATTTTTCTTAATTTTTAAAAATGGCTTTTTAACTAAACAAACAAAAATTCAGAAAAAGGTTTGTCCTGAGTCAGGACAGCACCTCTGTACACTTTACTGATGCATCTGAATGCCAGAGCTGATTACTCCTTATCTCTTCAGATTACCATCTTCGGCACACAAGATAGAAAGTCCTTAGGCCACCTGCAGCCATGTTCTGTCTCAGATGCTCTTCTTTATCCTTTACCCCAGTGGTCCCCAACCTTTTTGTGGCCAGTAGCACATTCATGTTTTCAGAAGAGTGTGGCGGGTGCCAACAATTTTTCAAGGCTTATTTTGTATTTGTACATTAAATACGAAAAACATCATATTAAATATACACATATAAGATAAAAGGTAATTTTACATGTAAAAGTATTAATTAAATATTCGGCAAAAACTCTTTCACGTTACCATGTGAATTTGCTCTTTTTATTCTACCTGCAAAAAAATTAAGGAGTTTTTACAAAATAAATATCAAACATTTGTCCTTCTGCAGAGGTGGATGTGTGTGTGTGGGTCCATTCTGCAGAGGTGAGAGAGAGAGAGAGAGAGAGATTGTGTGTGTGTGGTGTGTGTCAGTCATCAGTTCTGGCAATGGAGGACTGAGAACACTGGTGCCCGCAGCCTGCAGCCCCAGAGTTCTCTGTCCCCAGTAGGCGCGGGGCCGCGGCTTCTCTCTGGCTTCAAGAAGCCGGAGAGAGGCTGCGGCCCCGTGCCTGCCAGAGAGAGAACGCTGGCACCTGCAGCCCTGGAGTTCTCTGTGCCTGACAGGCGTAGGGCTGCAGCTTCTCTCCAAGCCAGAGAGAAGCCGTAGCCCCGCACCTGCCGGGGACAGAAAGCACCGGCACCTGCAGCCTGCAGCCCCGTGCCTGCCAGGGACCGAGAACATCAGCGCCCGCTGCCTGCAGCCCCGGAGTTCTCTGTCCCCAGCAGGCACGGGGTCATGGCTTCTCTCTCCTGCTGGGCACTAGGCTGGCACACAAATGCCCCAGCGAGCGCCATGGTGCCCATGGGCACCGCATTTGGAGACCACTACTTTACCCTGTTTTGTGATTAGCATAGATTTCCCAGTGGAATGAGATCCCACACTTTAAAAGCCTGCTGTGCTCTGACAAAGCTAACGTCCTATCAACTGACAGTGATATGTGCTATTAAGTCACTAAGAAATAAAGTGATCGTGCTAGGCATGCAACTAACTGGTTGCATAACACTGTTGAACGCAACAGCACTAGCAAAGGGTAATATTTTCAAAACTGCCTGAGTGACTTTAGGCTCCTAAGTCTAATTTTCAAAAGTGACATAGGCATTTCAGAATTTTAAATCTCATTAAAAGTCAATGAGACTCAGACTACTAATTATTTTTTTTAAAAGGAGCTTAGGGACAGATTTTCCAAACTTATTTAGGAAACTAGTAGTATTTTCAAAACCACTGAAGTAGATTAGGCACCTAACTAGCACACATTTCAATGAGAGTTAGGGTCAGATTTTCAAAAGGTATTTAGGTGTCTATGGGATTTTCAAAGCCCCCTACATGGTTCTTAACTCCCATTGAGATTATGGTGGTAGTTAGGTGCCTGACCTGCTTAGGGGTGTTGAAAATCCCATAAATACCTAAATATCTTTGAAAAATCTGGTCTAACATTCACATTTGCAGTTTGGATCTTCCAAGTTCAAGTCCAAATTTGCATGTTTGTTCTTCTATAGAAACGTTTCCATACCCCATTGCATCATGCACAAAAACCAGACTTTAAATACTGAATTTTTCAGTTCCAAAACAGCTTACCTTACAATCAGTGTAAGAAACACAGACTGGCTGCATTATTCAAGGAAAATTAGATTGGTGCAGAATAAAGTTCTCTTCTTTCCCTTCTGCCCCCTGGATCAATCACATCCACTATAGCTGTTGGTTGCAAAACAGTTCCAACTTCAAGTAGATGATTTTCAAGCTCAGACTCTGCCTGAAGATGAATTTTTCTGGGAAGCTTGAGCAAAAGCCCTGTAGCCATTTTAAACTTAAGGGGAAGTGAAAAAAGAGAGAGGGGGAGGGGAAAAATAAAAAGTCCAACCATGCTTACTGCAGACAGGTCAACAGAAAAAAATAGCTCTTGGGCATAAACCCAATTCCATACCTTCCTCACAAGTTTATAAAACTAATTTAAGGCTGTAGATTGGTTTAAGATGCTTATGCAGCTTTAAAGCCTTCCATCAGTGTAACTGTAAACTAGCTCCAAAACACAATTTGGGGAGGAAGCTAAATGCCTTGGAAGTTGGTCAAGAACAGAAGACACTCATGCTGTCTTATACATTGAACGTATTGTACCAGTACATGCATGCTCAGGCATGAAAATACATATTCAATCTACAACACAAACACGCCTTTGAATGAGTAGTACCTATTATGCGTACGGGTGCATGTGAATGATAATCACATCACATTGAATGTTTGAAGTTTCATGTTAAGAATCTCACCCATTACAAGATTATTTTTTGGGGGAGGGCATGGAGTGTGCATGAATTTACCCCTAGAAAGCGCAGGCCACTGGCTAAGGCCCTGATTCAACAAGATATTTTAAAACAGATGTTTAAAGCATAGCACATGCTTAAGTGCTTTGCTGAATTAGTAAATACAAACCGAAACCATTATGTGCTAGAAGTGTAAAGTGTGTGTGTCCTATTCTAGATATAGAACCGTACTGCATATTAAGCAGGGGAGGTCGTTGTTGGACTTATCAGATGAAGGTGTGTATCTCTTTAAAGAGTTGGAGAGGCATGGAGTGATTTTTACAGCAGCCACAGGTCAGGTCAGCATCCCTCCCCATCAGGTGACCAGAAGAGAGGGGGTACTATATAGGTCCATGCTGGGTAAGAAAAGCCTGCTTCTACCTGGGCCAGGCAGAACAGCATCCACTATCCCACCCATGGAAGTGGAAAATACCAGATTGTCAGGATGTGCTGTGGGCATTACACTAGTTGCTCCTTTCTCAAGGAGGCTGGGAAGGAATTTTCCCCTCACCGCCAGATTGGCCAAGGAAAAGTGGGGGTTATTTCACCTTCCCTAGAGAGTATTCAGGGGAGCTTAATTGGGGCAAACATTAAATGGGAGTTAGGCTGTGATGTCACAACTCATTATGTAAAGGTGAGGCAGATGTCCTGTGCAGGTACTGCACAGGGAAGGGATACAGCACTCAGATAAAATGGGTTGATAAAGGATTTAAAGGAAGTAGTCATTAAAGGAACAGACATAGGGGTTGGGACTCCTGCTGCCACGGCAGGGAGCCAAACCCTCCTCCTTTAATACTCTCTCCCCAACTCTCATTCAAGGGAGGGGATGGTGAGGTCCCAACAGCAGGTTGGCAGGAGTCCACAGGTTAAGGAGAAGCTGAGAGAATCACTCCCCCCCCCCCCCCGCGGACAATAATGGAATTACTTTCACTGTACACATCTGCTGGATACTCCCAGACAGTTAAGAATAAAGTTGTGGCCTAACAAGCCACATCAAGTGCCTCAGGTACTTCTGGCATAGTACCTTCAAAATTGCATCAAATTCCAGTTGTTTGGATTAATTCAGCCAAAAGAAATTTCATAAAAGAGAATTCCTGTAATGATTCTCACACTCTCATTCCCTTGTTTTGTTTGCTTTCTTTACTTCATTCCAGAACAATTGCATCACACAATACTTGCTCCATCCTAGACAAGAGTGTTCCACTAAAACCAAAATTGATGATCTGACTTTTAAAGGAACTAGAGTGTCAAAATGTATTCCTCTTCTAGATGTTTTATGACTCCAGCACGTATGACTGTTAAAAATAACTCAGACAAATTATAATACGAAGTAAAATGGTTTTTTTCTTTCAATCTTACAACAATCTTTAGCAAAACAAGATCAGTTAAAGTTTTTGATGAAAGTGATTTATTATACCATGCACCATTGATTTTGTTTATGAATATGGTACTTAGTTTTATTTAAACATCTGTTATATAGCTCCAGAGTAGAAAAGTGGACTAGTTTCATTTCTCAATAGTTTACAGAACAACTAGCATGGATTGTGAACATGACTATTTGTCAAATAAAGAATGCTCTTATTCTAGCTTTTCAAACCACAAAATCCTATTCTTATTACTCAACACCCTACCTTGTGACATACCTGTAAACCTACAGAAGAACAATGAAAAAGCAAATTCTGTCTACTTAACTACATATATACTTTTAACTGGTAAAGGAAACTATCCAATAATAATGGATTATAATACTGTAGGCACAGGTGGAACTGGAATACTGTGCAGTACTAATGATAGCTAAGATGTATAGTGCACCATATTTTTCTGTATAATGTAATAGAAGATAACATTTTTTATAAGTAAATGGAAAGATACTTTGTATTTTGAATCATGCATAATGGCTGAGGGAAGAATAGTCTTCAGGATTTTAATTGAGTGGTTTGGTTTACACAAACAGAAAACGTGAGCCATGCATAACAAATATTTTGCACATAAGTACATAATCTTGAAATTACTGATTTTTTTGAAGTCTGCAAAAGTGCTGTAGTCAAGAGACATGAAAGCACTAAACAAGATGTTAAACATATAAAAAGATGTTTGGTCATCAATTTTAAATTGATCTTTATTATTTGCATTAAGGAGTTCATTTTCAAAACAATGGCAGGGATGCACACTTAAATCCCCATGCATTGTTTTGAAAGTTGGCCCTAAACATTATTTGTTGACACATTCCAGTTTTTACAGGTCACTCTGTATTTGTCTAGTGTCAACTGATGAAGATACTGAACATGTGTAACCTTGCACGTTCATTTAAAAAGATGAACATTAGTGCTCTTGAAAGCTGCCAGATTAAGCAGCACTCAAAATCCTTTATTTGCCCACAGAGCAGGATGGACAATAGCAAAGCAAGCTTCCCCTCCCACTGCCTCCTACTATTTGCACCTCGCTCCGGTTCTATAGGGATTTCTAGGGATGAGAGTGCAGCTTAGTCTTTACTGCCCCTTTACGTTTTTGGCCCTTCTGCCCAAGACAGCAGCAAGGATGTCAATTGAGATGTAAACACCAGGCTACAGGGAATGTGACTGAAGCCACCAACTCATTTCACATATGGTGCCAACAAAACAATTTGAACAAATGGTATCTGTGTATCAGATTTTTACACACCTGCGGTTCAAAACAGTCATTCAACGTTACTGTACAACTTTTACACCCCAGTAATAACATTTAATACGAACTGCAGGAACACAAGGAATGGGTCTGCAACATTGCAAGTCAACTCTTCTCCTCCATACACTTGTCAGCTATAGGGAATGTCCTGAACAGGGGTTCAAAAGTTAACGGTTTTCTCTTCATCACCTGAGGGCTTTTGTGCATTCAGTTTGAAACTGTTTATAACATCATTAAACTGGTCTGTAATTAAGGCTCAAAAATAGCAAGATCTCCACAAATGGTAGGCTAGCAAAATGTTCCATCCTAGTATTTTCAATGTTGCTATACTAAGGAAGAACTTCAACAAGTTTACAAAAATGGACGGATTTCATTTAAACACTTGAAGACAATTTTCTTTTTAAAAGAAGAGAGACAGATCTGGTTAGAGGCCAGCTCCTCCAAGACACTGACAGCAAACAATCAGAACATATAAAAAGTTGGTCTGATTTGTATATTCAAATACTCATTGTAGTAGTAAGTGTAACAGGAATACAGAACATGCAATAATATGAGAAACTTGCCTAGTAAATTCAAGTATAAGGCAAGAGGTGCAAGTATGAAATTTACTGCTTGTACTATGCATGCTAGAAACATTTTAAAACACAACTGAAATAATTCTGTAGCTCATTCCAGGTTTCTCTAATAAGCATAAGGACTTGTTGCATATTTGAACTTAACATGTTTTGCTAGTTAAACAAACACACACGTCTTTCAATATATATCTAGCCAAGATTTTCAAGTTACATGATATATGTTGATCTTATTCTGTTTAGGCGTAACACTGGACAATTTCTTTATAAAGGAAATGTTTATTGAAAGCAAAATATCTTTAACCAAGTTTCAGTTAAGCCAACAGAAAAAAATAATTGTGAAACACCACCCCTCTCCCTGACAATATTCTAACCTTTTTTACATGAATAGGACTGAAATAGAAGAGTCCTATCCAATTCTAAATAAATATGCCAGCTGAATGGAAGGTTACTGAAAGCTGACACTTTAAATTGCTACTGCAATTCTCACTGCTTTATTGCAAAGGAAAGGAAAACATCTTTGAGAGAGAGAGATATTTAATGACTTTTGTTTGAATTCTTGTTTTCTGTTGCTCTCAAAATGGTAATGTTTAGATCAAACGGACATTCTGATGATTGAAAAGCTTGTGAAAGAAGATTATAAACAAACCTAAACAGAATGAGAACAAAGCAAGAAAAATCCATTAGGTCCACTAACAGCATACATCATGAAGTGAAATAACAGTGGTACCCAACAAGCTTTTCATAGTCAAAATGTCAGAGACAATGCTAAGTGAATAACACTGACTGCTTCCTGAGCTCTCTCGTGGATACATATGCATACAGAATTCACAGCAGCATGTTTCTGGAAGTGTGTTATATGGTTTATTTAAAAAAAAATTTTTGTGGAACCAACTTCCTCACAGGCTCGGTGGGCTTTAGGCTTCTCTGATGAATGGCTAAACATTTGTTTTCCTTTCTAAGAATACTGTAATGTAAACATTGCAATATATAGATTATATTCATGAAAAAAGTTGTTCCCTTGGATGCTTTTCTAAAATCCAAACATTATCCTAGTTTAGACCCCAAACACGGAGAAGAATAGGACTTCATAAAAAACAAATTTTAGAACATAAGCAACAGAATATCTGCTAGATGTTTGTGGGACTCTTGTGGTGAACTCCATCCTCTTTAGCAGCTGCTTGTCATTTCTTGAGAAGTTGTGGCCAGAAGAAAAACAAAAAGATTAAACAACAGAACTTGTTTGGACATTTCCTTCTGCATTAAGGGGAATTTGATAATATAAAACAGCTGTTCAAAATAAATACAACCGTTATGTTTTGCACTGTAATTAAAGTAGTCAGAAAGATCAAATGATTATTTGTTTTCTATTTTAAGTATATATATACACACACACACACACACACACACATTTTCTTTTTAGCTATCCCATTTTTATGCTGCCTTTAAAGAAACAGCAACATGAAAGCTCTTGCTGTGTTCCATTCTATATCCTCTCAGCTGTAACACAAATAACGGCTGATTTATTCATGACAATACTATGAAAGCCAGTTTTGTGCATCAGACTGAAATTGAAAAATGATGTCTTTTCATGTTGTGGGGCTGTGCTATAAAAATGTATAACTATGTTCAGTAATAATATACAAGTTCAGAAATGAGACAATGGTAGACTGAAAGAGAAAGGACTTTTCAGGCACTTCAGAAGAACAACTGGCAGCTCAGCTGTTTAACTGATTGAAAGAGATTAATTTTTAAGTGCTCTATACAGTTGCATGAACACAGGAGTAAACAGAACGGTTTGGCCTCTGATACAAAACAATATTTTTGAAACAAAGTGCTGAAGTTTGGAAATCTGTCCTGCATATTTCCAAATGCCACTATTTAACATTCAGTTTTAAAGGATTTACAAAATAGAAGTGTATTTGAAGTTTACCCACTCAATAAGCTTTGGTCACGATTCCAAGAGAGAGCGTAAGTCAATGAATTCTCTCAACTATCTTCTTCGTCATCACTGATAAGGTCCCTTTTGTCTAGGCTGGTCTCCCGTTCACGCAGGAAGTCCTCACGAATGGCTTCAAGTTCAGTTAGCTCCAAGCGCACTTTCTCCAGGTGGTAGGTCCTCCGGTTCCTGATCTGACGCAGCGGGAAAGGATTCAGATCGCCAAAAGCAATGTTGATCAGCTTCCTGAAAGATTACCTAGCATTAGACGACCACCACTGGATCTATGGCTTTTAATGACAGTTTTAAACTTCACTCACTTTAGTGCTTTATACATGATGTGAAATGAATCTCTGGCATAGCCCTCCCCATGTACCTGCTGTGTCTTAGATGAAATGCTGAAATTTCAAGGTAGCTTTGGAAAAGAAGCAGTTTTAAGATGACCACTTTAGTTACAGAATGTCCCCTTAAATGCTGGCCAGACCACAGAAGCAGCTGCCAAGTCTACACTGTACTATGGCTTTATGGACCTTGAAACATTGTGAGCAGGAGGTGTAACCAAGCTTTCATTAACAAGAGTTTCATCAACCAGGGTGGTTACTGAATATTTACTTCCTAAATATTCTCTCTTTCAGATCTTCTGCTTTCGTTCTGCTGAAATTAATTCAATACTACTGCCTTGAGAAATCTGACATTAGGTTACCATACAAGTTCAAATGCACTGCACTTTCAAAATAAATGGGACACAACAACAGTTGCATTCTGCATTTCGTGGCTGCTTCAGAACGTACCGCATCAGTTTCCTTATAAAAAAAAATTGTCTCATACTATTTAGCCCAGTCCTGTAGGAGAATAAGCACTATTGCTGATTTGCAACTGTAATCAAACAGATCTTTAATGATTATATCTGAAGTTCTCTTTTTCCCCTTAATAGCTCATTCAAACACCTGATTAATTTCAGTAACAATTGGGATTGATTTGTTAGCTTCTCTAAAGGTGGTCTGCAGTTTACACATTGAAAGGCTGGGATCTTCCTACATTCATATTATATAAGCCTCAGAGGTCTTACAGGTTAAAACAATAATTTCCTTGTTTCTATGCACACAAACATCAGTAGCCTCTCACTAAATATATACTCTAAAATTGGTCATCTGAGGTACAATTTTTATCATAATGAGACAATTAGATATACAACTCTTATTTCCCTACACATTATTCTGAAGTTGCACCAATGCACATACACCTCTACCCCGATATAACGCCACCTGATATAACACGAATTCGGATATAATGAGGTAAAGCAGTGCTCCGGAGGTGTGGGCCTGTGCACTCTGGTGGATCAAAGCAAGTTTGATATAACGCGGTTTCACCTATAAAGTGGTAAGATTTTTTGGCTCCCAAGGACAGCGTTATATCAAGGTAGAGGTGTATGGGTTGGGACTTTTCCAGTTAGGCAGCTTCAACTTCAGAAATGTGTTAGTGCCAATTAATTATTCTAGCCTATTGAAAATGTCCAGGAATCACATAACTGAATGTTTATCTTTCCTGTACTACGAATAGGATGACGTGTGTTTTTCCACAAGAGTGGACTCACATGTATAACAGTCATTTTTCTACATTTTTTTTTTATCACTTAGCTTTACAAATTCAAAAATATTTTTGAAAAGTAAATTGTTTGTGAAATGGTGAACTTAAGAGGCTAGAAGGGCATGAATCATACAGTCTACTTTACAAAGACTGATTTTAAGTTAATTCAGCTTAAATCCACAAGGTGGCACTGTACTATTATAACATTTTCATACAAGTGTCAATTTTAAAGTCAAATACACAGTGGGATTTAAAAACCAGAACATAGTGCCTATGTATTACGAAGCTTTTGTACACTGACACGTGCCTTAAACCACCAGAGAATGTCAGTCTGCCATCCCTAAGATAAAAGGAATATAATTTTAAAAAAGTAAATAGTTGGGGCCCCAAGTTTTACAGACTTCAGCCAACCTGGTTTAGTAAACATGCCTTGGTAATACAAAAAGGTTTCTGTGGGAGCTGCAGTAATCCAATTTTAAAAATCAATATGAATTCCATCAGTAGGTAAAAAGAGAAGGTCCAGCTTTACAAGCCTTGTAAGCCTCAAGACTGACATTATCTCAAAGAAAAAAGCACCACTGTTTAAATTATTGAGAGACAACAATTCAGTCTCCACACATCAGTTTCTGGTAGTGTTGTTGTGGGAAGTCGTTTTAATTCAAAGGAGATTATAGGTTAAAAATTCCTGGAATACTCCAAAGGCTCAGGTTTAGTAAGCACTATTTACCTTTCTGTTGCTTTGTGTGTTTAAAAACATTTCCACTCACCGCCCCAAACTCACACACACTTTTCTTCACTTGCAGGTTGGGAGTCATGATCATTATTTTCCTTTGGCCAAGAACGAAACACAACTCTCTGCAATCATTCTTTAAATCATTATCATCAAAGGGGTGGGGTGAGGGAGTCAATGCTGAGGTACACAAACCATTGTGTACCAACCCCTCAGAGCCACTTCATTCTGGGGAGCCAAAGTCAAACTTCCCTCTCTTATGTCCATGTATTAGTAGTACACAATATAACCTTGATTCAATAGGACATGTCCGTACCTCTTAACAATTTATAATCTAAGCATAAAACTAAGGGCAGGGACTATCTTTGTGTGTGTTTCTACAGCACCTAGTACAATGGGACTCTGAGTGTTACTGTAATACAAATATCAATAAGAGTAAATCCCAACACTACATAGTAAATATAGTAATATGGGGTTAAAGTGCCAAATTGCTTAGAAGATGATGCTTTTATCATTTTATCAGCAGCTACTTTTTTGCTTTTGTATTCTGAATGGAGGAGTCTTTCACATACACATTTTAAGGAAGAGGATAGAACAAAAATTAAACCAGTGACTAGAAATCTCACTAGGCAGTCTTCTGAACAGATGTCATTCATCTAGGTGAAGTGTCTCATTTGTGCCCCAACACAAAATACTGTTGATATTAAAAATGTTTTTAAAGTACTTACCTAGCATCAAGAATGGTGCGAGTGAAGTATCGGAGGTACTTGAATATGGACATTGAATCTTGCAGTTTTAAGATCTCCTCTTCTTTGTATTTAAAAAGAGCCAGGGCAAAACGGAAAATGACCTGGACATTCAAAATATTATATTATATACACACACACACACACACTCTACATTCTCAATACACTTTTATAATAAAACTGATTTTTAGAAATGTTGTGGCCTTTCTGCATTAGTGTGTGCTGTTTAGCACAATGGCAGCTTTCTGCAGGGGAAACGTGATGTTCAAACATTTTTTCCCAGGTACAATAATAATTTGGGCACCATCAAAACTAATGCCCAAAGGTTTCTGAGCTCTTTACAAAAACTAGTTTGTAAAGCAAAGACAATATGGCCTAATAAACCACCAAAGCTGTTTCAGAGTTGAAATAAAAAAAATGTTCTGCATCATATTAAAAAACAGTAATCGGCTTTTCAGTGCCTGGGACCTCACAATCTTGTCTTGTGGGGTATTTGAACACTTGGGAATATATGTTACAGGGAACTGCAAGCCAATTCAACTTTTGCCAACAGCTGCTCAGTCAGTCACTGGTAGGAGTGACAACACTCTAGACACACTCTCCATGATGGAATGGGTTCAGAAGGCCTAGCACTTTGCAACTCTGTACAGGTGTATCTTATCCCAGTACTGTGGTCTTTTGAAAGTTATTTTAACCAAACACATACACACACACACAAAATAATAATAATAATAAAAATAAAATAAAAGCCACATTGTAAACTGTAATGTTTACTTAAGAGAAGGCTATGGCACTGAACTTACTACTCTTGCCTATTTCTCCCACCTCTCTCTCCTCCCCCTTCCCCTATTTGCTTAAGTGCTGTGTTCCTGTTGCATCTAAGTGTCTGAGAAGAATAAAACCTTTTAAATAAAACTGTCAGTTTTATTCAGTTACCATTTCATATGTAACTTTCTGCTGAGGTACATTTATAGGCAGCTGTTTGTTGTCTCTCTTTAATGCTGCAATTTTTAATTAATGGGTCAGGTGCCCAGAACACTAGATGGGTGTCTACAGAAATAATATTAAATTTTTTGTTGTAGGGTGACAGGAAAACAAATGCTACCTCCCTACTCTCAACCAAGTCTTGCACTTTCCTATACCTCTATTTTAGAATATTTGTAACCCAGGAAATACTGGTTAGATATCTGCTTATTTCTCAAAAAGGGCTTTGATGCATTTAAAGTGTTATGAGAGGGAACGATCTAAATACTTGGTTTTATTCTGCTTATTGAAAGTTGTGAAAAGTTTCCAAGTCCCAAAATTTAGACTTAAAATGGAAGAATTTGTTGGCTGGAAAAGCTGTTTTGTAAATTTCCTCCTCACTCCATTTTTTGATCAGCTCTTAGAACTAACATACTCTTGCAAAATACAACCATCCCCTATCTTGAATTTCTCAACACCACAGTGTCTTGTTACAACATCTGATATGAACTGAAAAACATCTAGCTCATTCAGCTCACCTTTGATCCCTCGTATAGGAAAGAGTCCCATATTTTAAAGAGGATGTCACTGACCACGCTGTCCACAAATACCACCAGAAACCAGTTGAAAGTTATGAGTGAGTAGTCAAGTTTGTATTGTTCAAAGTGAGCATGCAATCGTGGCAGTTTCTCACTCATTAGATCCTTGAACACTCGCTGGTCAACCTAAAGAGGACAGACATGCTATTACTGCTGCTAAGCACTTACATAGCTCTGTACGTGTTTCAAAGCACACCACTTTTTATTAGACATTTATACTGTAGTAATACTTAGAAGTCTCAGTCAGGTCTGGGTCCCCGTTGTACAAGGTACTTACATATACTAACCAATCTATTCTCACAATAGCCCCATTGTTGGAGGCAAGTATTATTACTTCCATTTTACCCAATTTCTAAGTAGCAGCTTTCAAAGTCAGGATTAGATTGAAACCATATTTCAGCAGCAGTTTTCAAGACTGTTTTATTTTGCATACCTGAGAGCCTAGCAGAGTTTTAGTATAATAGTCACGAGGCATGAAAACTTCCACTATTGTAACCAGACACCAAAAAGCATCTTCCTGTTCCAAGTAGAGAAGTGCAATTGCTACCAATCTAAAAAAATAAAAAAAATAAAAACACCAAAAAGACAGTTTTGAAAACAAGCCCACTAAAACACAAATCAAATCTGTTAAAATTAAGTTTTAAAATAAAACTACCTTACTTTTTGTTCATCAAGGAATAATGGACTGATAATAGACTACATTAACCAATTTGCTAAATACATTTAAAATTATTAAAATAGTTTGAACAGGAGGCATGTCTTGGGCATCAGTATTTGTCTTCAGCTAAATAAGTGGACCAATTAAGGCAGAAGGAAGCCATTCTGTCAGTGGCTTGGCCAAATTAAAGTAATGGGAATCTGCTGGTTCCAAGGCCATTGCTGTGGTTCCTAATCCGCACACCTCCTTTAATGGCAGAGTTGAAAATAAAGATCCTCCTACACTTTATACACAAACAAAGTCCTGTGCATTATTTAAATAGCCTTCTGTAACAGAATTAAAGGAGTTAACGTTTCTTACAACTATTGTTTTATGTACAACACTGCCAACTTGAAATTTACCATAATTTTAAAAATGAACTAAAAGTAATTCTAAGGGCTATGCATGCCTGAGATCCCATGCCAATATTTATGGATTTATGATCACAAGTTACTTAAAAAAAATTCTCCCTCTTTTTGCTGTGTGCTTCACATAAATAATCAGAAAAAACTGACTGACTATATAAGGGAAACAGTGACAATGATTACACATAGTTTGGCAGCAAACTCACAAAATAAATTAACAGAAAAAAGATAAAATCAATATTTCTCACCAATCTCTTCCAAGTTATAGTCATTGTAGGTCTTAGTTGAGAAATTAGGCTAAAAAAATTTCAAATTGAAGCATGATTTTAAGTTGTTATTTATCTCTGATTTCCAAGTTATTTAGTGAGCTTTCCAAAAGTATCTAGTATCTGAAGTGAAATTACTGTGCAGCTTTTCAAGGTATTTTGTAATATACTAAGGCTCACTCCTGCAAGCTGCTTTGTCACAGGAGAACCTTTGTGCCCGCAGAGAGCCCCACTGAAGTCAATGGAGCACAATGCACATGCAGGGATTGGCCCACACAATGCATCTTGTAGGTTTGGAGACTTAGAAGTTTATTTGCCAAAAGCTATGGGAAAAAAAATATTGATTATATTTTGTTGTATAACGTGATAACAGTCTCTCTTTTATGGTAACAGAGAGAACTGAATTTCATTTTTGCCTTTTGTGAAGAAGCTGGGATGGCCACCGAATCAGAAAAAACACACAATTAAGGAGTGAACTGTTTGAGGAAAAATTCCCCTAGGGCTCTACTATAAAGCATGCTAAGTGAAAGAGCTTTCAAGACTGTAACAGCAAGTGAGGCATATTCAGGGCTTCCAAAATAGAAATTGGTTGGGCTGTGTAGTTTGAAAAATAAAATAAAAATACTGATGTGTCTGTTTTACTTTTCCATTTCATGAAAACCGTAACATGATCAAAGGACATTTAGCTGCATTTCTGGTCTTCCTGTTTGCACAGTCAAGGGGAGCGATGAAAACCAAAGTTACATTAAGTGCACATAATATCAGACTTGACTTTTCCTTTTCAAGTCAGATTATCTTAATATAACATCACCTGCTTGTCGAAACTTCTGAATGTGGAAACACTAACTGCTTAGGACATCATAGAACTTTGACAGCTTCTCAGATTTTGCAAGGTGGAGGAAACTACAGCGAGGGCATAGATACTAACTTTTCCTTAAGTTTTGTGAATCTGCTGAAGTCTGACAATTAACGTTCAAAAACAGCAAAAACATTTTATAATTATTTTAATGTTAGGTCACACTAGTCTGAAATTCTAATTCAGCCATGAGGTTTCTTGCATTGTCTCCTTAATCACCTCGTGTTGGCCAAGAGCATGATGGCTCTGATCCAAAATAGCCATTCCTTTTGTGATATCCAAGGATAGTTCATTTTTGGCCACAGTACAATTACTTTCAGGACCTAAGTTTTTCTAAGCACAGGTGACTGATAAGCAATCAAAAAGGATGACTTTTGTTCTGTGTGCCCTCTACCTTTGTGTGAAATCCTATAGACCTTGTTTAGGCTCCCAATTCTTTGACAAGTCCAGTGGCAAAGTTGTTTAACTAGTTATCTTTCATTTATCTAGCACAGTCCGCAAAACTAATACACTTCATTCCCCAACTCCACTTTTTGCTAGGTTCTTACATCAGCAACTATCTCTTTACTTTTTAAGCATTCCAAACCAACAGATTCCTGGGCTCTCTTGATTTAGGCACTTTGTTTTTTAAATCTAAAAAAGGTAAATTATACATAATTCTCTCTAATTTATGAGAATTTCATTTCATTTCATTACAAAATATGATTTTATATAATTTTATAAATTATAGAATTTATGAAAATTTCTGTGTCACACAGTGTTATTAGATTCACCTACATATGAACTAGGTGATTGCAATTCCCCACCCCCCCCTCCTCCCCAAGCCAGTCTCCCTTACCACCAGTTTCCTGCAATCCTTTATTTTATTTTATTTCTGGGTCATATTCTCTTAGTTAAAAAAAGTAGAAGTATCTGTTGCATAGTGAAGACTAAACAGAATGTTCTTGCCCTAGCTGAGGCCTATGCGAAAATATTTTGGAAATATTTTGCACACATTAAGGCACAAGATTAATTTACTACAAATTCCTCCCAGAAAGGAATCCTTTTGGAATTGTCTACATTATTATTTTTTTTTGTTTGTTTTTCCTTTATGCACACGTAGCTTCACCAGCTTCATCTGGTATAGATTTCAAACAGGACAAAGCTGTACCAGGCAAGTCACTTTACACCAATGAAGTAAACATACTAAACTCCATAGGTGTTCGCCAGTGTAATTACATCAGTGAAAAAAGTGCAGACAACTCCTTCTTTTACAGAGGCCTTTTATGGATCCTGAATATTCTTCTGTACTTAAGTTAGGAATGCTACAAACTCTTGAAAAGTTTTTTAGAATGGAAACACCAGGGTCAGGATTTCCTCACTAGATTTATTAGCATAAGACGCACTAGGGCAAATGATAGGGTCTGTGGCCCTTTACTCCTGGGGAAATTCTGTGCCAAAAAATTAAAAATTCTAAGACCAATATTTTAAAATTCTGCAATATTCTGCATGTTTTTTGTCAAAATAATGCAATATAATCCAGCTAGTTTCAATTACTTTGGTAATTTATTTAAACTACAATACAATGGATGGAGAATGGGAGTGTGGGGCATTGGAGGAAATCATCAGTCCCCCCCCCGGTCTAATAGTAATGTAGCTAGTATTGACCCTTTACTTCTAATTATTAGTCAAAAAAATATATGCAGCCATATGCTCAGTGTTATATCATAGGCAACTGAAAAGCAAGTGAGCGCCAGGGACTCAAACTCAATCTATACTGGCTATTGACCATCTCCAAAAAGGTCAGTAGCAAACAGTTCATGGAGCACATTTTGACAGGAATTTTTTTCAGTCCAAAAATTTAGACCAATTCTAATCACTAAAGCACCACAAGCATTTATACAGCCATACTGTCCTTTACAAAAAGACTACTTTACATCACTCTGGCAATGTAAAGGAGCCTTAAAATTTTTTACATCTGTTTTATACTCCTGGGGGAATTCACTAAGAACAATGGGAACAACTAACTAAGCAGGCAGGCTGCTACATTCTCCTCTGCCAGAGGGAACGGACCCTGCCATACACCTACCTCTTCAGAAATATCCCAATGTCCTGCCCCCTCCACGTCGAGCATGCTGCAATAGCGAGTGAGAAGGGACAGAGGGCTTGGCTACACTGGAGAGTTGCAGCGCTAGTGGTGGGTTTACAGTGCTGCAACTTACTTACTGTCCACACTTGCAAGGCACATACAGCGCTGCATCTCCCTGGCTGCAGCGCTGGCTGTACTCCTGCTCTGCCTGGGGTATAACCTGATTGCAGAGCTGGTGATGCAGCGCTGCTCCGCCAGTGTGGCCACCAAAAGCAATGTAATTGGCCTCCAGATGTATTCGGAGGTATCCCAGAATGCCTGTTCAGCCACTCCTAACAGTGCTGTAAATGCTGCAAATGTGGCCACACTGCAGCGCTGGTAGCTGTCAGTGTGGCCACACTGCAGCACTTTCCCTACACAGCTGTATGAAGACAGCTGTAACTCCCAGCGCTGTACAGCTGCAAGTGTAGCCATACCCAGAGTGTGTCTCTCTCTCACACTCACACACACGACTACCCAGCCCCCTCCTCCCCCTCAGGCAGTGATTTACATCTCTATTGGCTGCTGTGGGTGTCCAAACCAACCTGTCTCCACTCCCAGGGAGTGGGTGCATGATCACTTGTGCAGCTTCCCTTTACTTCCCTGTCAGAAGTCATTTTTCTGTGGGTAAGCAAAGAAATCTGCGGGAGCAATTAATTCTGTGCACGCAATATGACATAGAATTCCCCCAGGAGTAGCCCTTCTAGTGCTTAACGTTTTTAACCATCAGTCAGAGTTTTCATTTTTTTATATTTTAAGCTAAAGACAGACATAAAAGCAACATAACACTTCAATTCAATTAAACACCACATTAATTGTACAAGTTTCCCTCCAATCCTACCTCTCCCAGAAAAAACTGTATTTTACAGATTTCTGTCAGTCTATGCTTATGGCCCAAGTATAGATTTCTCTCCTCATTAAAAAAGCCAACAAATAAAAGCACTTGATCAAGTTCTCAACTCCTCTGAATAGAAAAAAACCTGTTATCATCTAGTACGTCTTTGAAAGATGAACAAGTATGCCACAATATGGCCCTTAGATGAACTTGTTTTTCATATTATAGAAGGGAGAGCTAAGCCTCTTACTTTTCAGGAAATTCTTTAACAATTTTATGATCACCGTCTTAAAATGGCACTTTTAAACATTATTTTGACTGACCTTTTTCCTGCAAATTCTTCCTGTTAAATAATTCAACTATTTGATACATATACTCCCAAACTGTTACCAAGGTTTGAGACAGCTTCCAAATTAGCAAATCAGCAAGATGAGGAATATCTCTAGTGAAGTCAACCATAAAGAAGTTCATCTTCCTGAGGCACAGTGCTATCCTTACTGTACAAGTCTACTAAATTTTTCACTATACAGCTCTCTTATTTATCAGATTTGAAATATAAATACCTGTTGAGACCTTGGCAATATCCTATATCAGGATTTCTCCATGAAAATGCCAGAAGGACATTTCTTAGTTTCTGGATCCCTTCAGAAGTTGGAGAAGAGTAATGCTTGTTGTTTGGCAAAGTTCGCAGGAGATCCAGCTCTATTTGTTTGGATGCAGGATTCTGTTTTTCAAGGGCATTCTGAAGCAAGGTTTGGAAATATCTAGGATCAGTGCTGTCCTTGCATTTTTTAATGTGGAGATTGATGCACCACTTCCACATCTTGGAACGATGTTCATGTGGGATTCCAGAGCGGATAAGAGTCTTCAGTTCTGGACAGCATATCATCTCCCTGTTCATTGTGCTTGCAAAATAGTTTTCCCATTTTACTCCTGTGGAAATCTCCTGGTTTTCAGTGAGAGAAATGGATTTCAGATCTAAGGCTCGCACCTTTGCTACTAATTTCTCTTCCTCATCATCTTCTGGGACTGTCTGAAACCCATAAATATCATGTTCACTGTAAGAAAAAAAAAAAAGAATATGATTTCTACAAAAAGTTTGCAGTCTGGTATGTTCTAAAGAAATTCCAAATACTTATTCTTCAGTTACTTTGGCAATAGTTTATACAGCAATATCCTTAAAACCATGCCAGAGCTTTCATACTATTTTAATAAAAGTGTTAAAGTTCCCTATTCAGCTTATTACAAAATATATTTTACTTTTTGAATAATTCTGTATTCAAAGGCTGCATCCAAATTTGGAATTAATGTTACGTAAGTCACTGCAAGGAGTTTAAGGACATAGAATTACGGGACAACCACGATGCATTAATATCTGGAATAGTTAAACGTATTGGATAATTTTGCCGACATTTAATTATTTAATATAATTGAAACAAAGTATTGTGCTTACAAGGCCTGTTATGTGATTTCACTGATATAGTTATGCTATTATTCATGGAAAGAAAGTAAACTAGAAATTTAAAAAAAAATTACCACTATCAATTTTCATATGCAAATATCTTTGGCCCAGCAATACACATCAGTCAAGATGCCTAGGGTATAAGTGTACTGTTCAGAGGGTAAATGGAAGATTAGAAAATATTGTATATTCATTCTCCTGAAGTACTTTTAGGATACTTAAGACTTTACAATATATATGAAGTTTCATATCTGAAATCCATTCTCCGCCCATGCCTCCCTCCAAATACAGACTGGATTCCCTCAAAATAATTAATTAGCCTAAGGTTTACCTGACAAGAAAAGGTTTAAAGAAAGCTTGTTCTGGTTGCTCACTGCTGTCCACTTTCAAAGCATCTTCAAGCAACCGAGTAATGACATCATGAGCAGGGCTCTGTTCCTCAGAGCAAACAGGATTCTTCATTTCTTGAAGCAAGATCAAGTATTTACTTTCTATCTGACAAAGTTTGGCTTCCAGGCTAGCACACTGTAGAGAATAACATGCCAAATTACTGTACTAATTTGAAACACAAATACACTAAGGATTTCTAAACATCTGGTTTAAAATTCACACAGCCTAAAGATCAAAAGGATAGAAATCTATAACCTGAAAATAGTCCATTTTCCTTTCCTATTTTTCCATGCCCAGAATGCACAAAATAACAAACATTTGAACAAACATTCTGAAATGGATTTTATTATACTGTTTATGATGGTAAATAATATAATTAAATGCTGCATACTCAGACTGGAACGGATCTTTACAGTCACAACTTACTGGCAGAGAGGGGAGAGGGGGTGTATTATTTTGGGCTGAGTTGTCATATGCCGAGTATCAGCACAAAGGTAATTTTTTGGGGGGCGGGGGGCTGTGCGGGGAGGAGGGCACTTTGAACAAAATCCATTCAGCCACTGATGTGTGATGTGAGTGGTAGCACCAATCTTTTACACTCTTACAATTAAAATACAACTGACATTTTAAAAATGTCAGATTGTGTGTGCGTTAGTCCTCAAATTTTGATAGATATTGGTTATATATATTCAAAATTATAAAATGTTTCAAAATTCCTTGCTTTCACTCTCCACATATAGACTCCTCCAGAGTCCAGCAATTATGATCCTGCACCTCCATGCCAAAAACCTAGCCCCACTCATACTTATATCATCCAGACCTGGCTACAATTTCATGGAATCCACATATAAAACATACAAAAACGCACTCAACGTCTGGGCATGTCCTGCTCAAATAGTATAGTCACATACATAAACATACCTAATTAGCCCCAATCAAACAATAACTTGACCACATTCGTTCAAATATCCTACTCATCTGTACACAACTGTGCTCTAAATCTAAATCTGACACAGGCTACAAAAAAAATTTATTCACTCTTCCCACTCACTAAACTTACTGTATTCAATGTGACATATTTATTGTACTGTTGTACATGACAATACAGTCTCATCCTTAACTGCATTTCCGGACTTGTGTGTACTGAAAAAGCAAAATGTTGCAATCTTAATGTATGAAATATTCTGTGCTCATAAATTAACACTGCAGTTTTTAATTCACTGGTAATGTCAAGTCATACAAATCTCTGAGAAATCATTCATGCAGCAAGATTAAATAGATTGTAACAAGCACAGTGGCATTCATCAGAGAGACGCCATATAAAACATATCTAAACAGTTCCATTTCTACTGTGAAGAGGAGTTTCTTGGGCAGATTTACAAATGAAATTGCAACACAATGGAATATAAACAGTGTGTGTGGGGGGAATAAGTCACGCCCACATTACCATGTGTCACTCTTCTAGAAAACTGAAAAATAAAATTTAAAAAAAAAAGAGACAATGGATTTAAGGAGCCGTGCAGTTCTGAGTGCTGAAAGGATCATTTTCACTGTTTAAACATTTCTCCAATATCTATTTTAGACATTTTCAAACAAGTGGAACCCTTCAAGTACAGCAAAGCTGGGTTAATCTGACCTTTGCATTCAAGTCTCTTTCCCTTGTTTCTGCATTTCTTCGTAGAGCAGAAAGTTCCAAAATCTCCTTATTTAAAAATTTATTCTGGGTTTTGTAACCCTGAAGATTGTCCTGTTAATAAAAATAAAAATTGAAGTTTATCATCTATAGATATTGACGTTTAAACTTCTACTTGACAACATACAGTAGAATATAGGATAAGCAGTCACTATTAGATCTTGACCTGACCTGAAGAAAAGCTCTGTGTAGTTGGAAAGCTTGTATCTCTCACCAACAGAAGCTGGTCCAATAAAAAGATACTACCTCACCCATCTTGTCTCACTATTAGATCTTGTCAGTTAAATATCACTACCAAACTAGATAATATATTATTTTCTAGCCTTGCACAAAAAAAGCCAAAAACTTACATTGCTAGTACAAATCTCCAGGAATAGGTTCAATCAATTGGTACTCTCTCACTTCAACCTGTCTAAACCCTGACCTCTAGAGCTTGAAGTTATGAGCTAAGTGAGAGAAAGATGGTACCTTCCAAACAAACAATCATCTCTTGCTACTCCCACGTCTTCAGCATTCCTCATCTGCTACATCCACTTCTGTCAGTAGATAAAATACTATTTGCTTATTCATTTCTGTAGTTTAATCCTTTACTATCCAGAATTCCTTATGCTCTGATGTAGGAAGTTGCGGATGAAATGACAAAAAGGGATTTTCCCTTTGAAAGTTTTATTTAAATAGGAAAACAATCATATTCCAAATTGTTTTGGAATAGAGTAATTATCCAATGGCAAGCAAGCTTAAATGGTAGTTTATCAAAAATACAAATTTTGTTTGAACCCAAACTCCGATATCCTATAAAACTGTGAAAGGAGTTAAGGGAGAAAGTAGGGCACTAGCAATAGGGCCAGCACTATTCATTTTGACTTTATTGCCGGTCTACTCCTCCTTTTACGTCTAAGTGACCTTTCCACCATTTTACATTGGTCTTTTATTTCCCCCTGTATTCCTTTTGCTCTCATTTATATACACCATCTGTTCTTTGTTTCTGACTCCTCCCTTACATCCTTGTTTTCTCTCTACCCTCTATTTTTCCCCCCTGTATTCCTTATTACATCTTATGGTATTCTTCCTCCATAGTAATTACTGTATTCACAGGTGCCAACTTTCCAAGTGCCTGGGGGTGGGGGCGCGAAGGGGTGCTCAACCCCAGTTTGGTCCCAGGCCATGCCCCCACTCCAACCCTTCCCTCAAGGCCCTGTTCTGCCTTTTCCTGCCTCCGTCCCTGAGTATACTGCTTCCTCGCTCCTCCCACGCCTTCTGAATGCAACGAAACAGCGGATTGAAGCAGGCGCAGGGAGGGAGAGGGAGGTGCTTGGGGCGAATTGATAGGGGGGCTGCTGGTGGGCGTTCTGCACCCACCGTTTTTCCCCCAGGGGTGCTCCAGCCCTGAAGCACCCACGGAGTCAGCGCCTATGACTGTATTACTGAAAACACAATATACTGTACTACAGCAGCATGGACCAGCACAACCCTTTAGTGGCTATGGATTATATTGTCCTGCAGGGAGCAAAATGTAGAGCCCAAGTGCCACTGGGAAGAGAAAAACAAAATCCTTGGGTGTGAGTATTCTAGAGCAATGCTGCAGATTCTTGTGATCTCCTACACAGGCTGGCCTATTGTGAAGCATTATAGAGAAGGAGGGATTCCTCTATCCCCAACGGAGATACACACTGCTCTTACTTTTAGTCTGTCCAGCTCCTGTAGCTCTTTGTTAAAAGAGGATGACATGGAAGAATTTGCTGTTCCACTTTGGGAGGACGGATTGTCCTCACATTCACTGAGCTGATGAGAGAGCTTCATGATCACTTCATCTTTGGCTTGAATTGTTTCCATTAACATACTCAGCTGCTCATTGAGTTCTCCAACTTTGCATTTCAGATTCTTTACTTCCTGCTGGAGACTATCTTTTTCCAGATTTAGCTTTTCAAGCTGGTTGTTGAGACCCAAAATCTGATCATCTTTTTGGTGTAGCAGCTCTAATTTGTCTTTTGGAACCCCGTCACAAAGACGGCTTGCAAAGTATTTATCGTACTGGGAAGACCGGACTGTCTGCTGCAAGAGTCGCACAAGTTCCTGAAAAGAGTAAAGTAAAGTGAGGGTGGAGAAAAGGCAGGAGACATTATAACCTAAGAATATAATTATGTAAAATGAAAGAAAAAAAGACTTGGAATATTACATGAAGTAACAAGTCCAAATGGAATAAGGTCAGTGGGTTTTTGGAGGCCACTGAAGCAAAGAACAATAATTCTAAGTGAATACATACACTTGGCACACCATTAACTGATGTATGTATTAAGCTATATTATGTGTCAGGCTTGCAGAAAGCAGTGACAGCTGTGGCCCATTAGGTAGCTGAAGAGTGGAACTGAGCTCATTAAGAGGAAGCCCTAATAGGCTATAAATTTCAATAGGATGTAATGGGGCTGTACTTCTGGGATAGAGGAATAGAGCTCCTCCCCTAAACTGAGATGAAGGGTAGAGCCTGGGGATGGTCTCAGGCTCTCTGTTTTTTCTTTCATTTTACATAATTATATTCTCTCCTGGAGGCCCAGTGAAGATGGATCTGGAAGTTCATAGTGGTTTGAAAAAACATGTAGATGTGTCTAGGTTGAACCAGGACCTCACAACAGTGGAGATACTGGTGAATTATTTTGTTCCCTAGAATAAAACAGGATAAGCAGAGAGAACTGTGCCTATAAGTCTACCTATCAAGCCCGAGATCCCTGGAGGCATTTGGAGCAACCCTATGGATTTCGAGAGATAGGTTTCCTATGTAACAGGAAAGCCAGACTCTCTTTTCTTCATCCTCCCCTGGGGTTTATCACCTTTCTTCGGGTATTTTATTCCAAAGAGCCTGAACTGCTGAAGAGAACAGTTGGAGCCCTAACCCAGCTGGAAAACTTCAAGTCTCTCTTACAAGAATGTTCTGCACAATCAAGGAACCAATGCTGAATTGACTGGTCAGAGATGAGGTCACTGATAACCTAAGGGCTATCAGCATATCACAACATCACCTGGGGTTGGTAGTCAATAAAGAGGATGCTAAGAGAATCTATCAGTATACAGTGTTGACTCCAGGCTTGATTATTTTAACTCATATCTAGGAATGAATCTACATACCCTAAAAAAGTTTTGACTGCTATAAAATGCAGACAGTTTAATCATATAAGTTACTGTGAACACATCCTTCTGGTGCTCAGCTCCCAAAGAACCCAGTTCAGCATATCTGTACTGATATTCAAAGCTCTCTGCTAGATCAGCCCTAGTTTCCTTTAAGATAATAATTCTTGGCTATGGAAGAAGTAGCTGTGACAGCTACGTTCTACTGGACCAATGAAACTATCAACCAACTGCGAGGAGACTGGTGAGTGTAGAAGAAAGACTTCTCACAGGAGCTGGATCTAGAATAGGGAACTCATTCCTATGAGAGGACTGTGAGTAAATGTGAAAATCATTTAAATTGAGTTAGCTTTCCCCTCAGTAAGGTCACACAGGAATATTCAAAACAACCCGCCTCATAATCTAATAAATTTGGAAAGAAACAGAGTTATTTCTACTAGTTTTAAATATGTCAAAAACACTCATTTACTACAACAAATGGGGCTATGTAAGTACTTACACAGTGCATGGACCAGTACTTAAAGCTGCTGGTCTAAGCCTTGTACCATGCTCTATCAAACCCTGTTGGTGATATAGACTGTATCCAAATTAGGCATAAATGCTTGTTTTTCTCTAATGAGAAGTTCTCTGAGGGAGAACAAAGAGGGACTGCAGATACAGGGGGTGAATCGTCTAATTCCCCACAGACATACTCTGGAAAGCTGGTTTCAATGGGTAAATAAGGGAGGATATAAAAGCCAAAAGAGCAGTTACTGAACCCTATGCAACCTGAAGACTTTTCCATCTCTTGGTACTCTGCTTTGAGATTTTCAAATGCACAGGTACATTTAGCATTGGTGTTTGTAGTTTAAAAGGGTGGATTTACTCTCAGTTGCGGACAGGCCTGACAATGCTGCGCTTGTCCTTCTTGTGTGAATTACCTTTTGGCTCGACAAATCTTTCTTTAGCCTTTCCAACTCTTCTTGCTGGCTTTGAAACTTCAGTTGCATTTCAGAAGCTAGCTTGTTGCCATTCCCAGAATTCCATTCAATTGGAGATGTGTCACTGCTATTCCGATTTTTGCTTGATCCAATCATTTCTTTCAACGGACGTCTTGCTTTGTATGGAATGCGGCCAAAATCAAAAGGAAAGGCTGAACTGCTCACTCCTGTGTAAAACAATTTGTTCTAGAGGTTTCAATGCATTCAAAAAGTTTCTTTATAAAATATATGTCTGCACTTGCTCACTAAAATTAGATTTACACCAAAGTTTAAACACAGCCAACACGTCATTGTTCAGTATGGCTCATTTTCCAAGTTGCTTCCTTTGACATCTCTTTTGGCATTAAAGGTCTTTTTTTAGAGAGACATGAATGCGATACTGAGGAAATACGCTTGACAAATTAAACAGAATTTTACATACTCACTATAAAAATGAGAGACATTCCAAGCCACCAAGTTTACTTTGCCACGGAAGCAAATTACAGTTAACTGTTAAGATTTCTTCTGTTTTAAACAACTATGGCCCTAACCTTAAAATCAGACCCAACAGGCAGCCACACCTGTGTAGCACCATTTAAGCTACTAGTGTTCTCCACAGGTGTGAGGGCCCTCCTGAATGGAGCAGATTGCAGGGATGAGTGCCTTTGTTTAGACAGAAGGATGCTATCTCCTACATTAACTAATGCTTCATAAGAGCTCTAAAGAGTTGTGCAAATTTTCATGAAGTTACTTCAAAAACTTATGACTATAAGAATTAATCAAAGCATAGATGCATTTCCCACCCATTATCCCCCTCCCCCGTCAAGTAGCAGCAACCAGGATGTTGCTTCATCCACTTTGGATGAAGAGTGACACCTCTGAAGTCTGAAACCTGTGACTCCCCTACGTAAGATTATAATCAAAGATCTCGACTCTTTCCTTCCCTCTTGTAGCCCTGCGTCTCAACAACAAAACAAAGACACACCTGCCCACAGAGTCAAATACAAGAAATCTCTCGTATACCTTTGTCACATGCACCACAGTATACAGTACTATGGACAAACCACTGTTTGACCCTTGACTACATCACAAAAAGATAATTTCATGTGCAAAGATTTGGTCTGCAAAGAAATGACTGAATTCTTGTTATATTTTCTAAAGATACAGCTAATAGTGTGGTATATTAACAGAAAAAGAACCTTCTGGTACCTTTGTTTCCTTCTGATGCATGTTTCCGCCTTTCTTCCAGTGCCATTGACTCCTCTATGTCCTTTTGGGTTGGATCTAACATCTCCCACTCTTCACTGGTATAAAACACACTCTTACGATTTTCACTGTTTCCTTTTCCAGATCTTAAGGAAGACATTGAATTTCTGTGGAATAAAGAAAATAATCATATTGATGCCATTTTTTCTAGGGGGGGGGGAGGGGGACGTATCTTTTTTTAAAATTTCCCTTTTAAGTCACACCATACATGTACACCTTATGAAAATCACCCAAACAACATACACTTTCAAAACACATCAATGAATCCTCTTTGTTAAACAGAGCTTAAATTAACAAAACCAATGCTATCAGTATTTAAGCACTGATCATAACATATTCAAGTGCCAGGAGGGTGGCTTTGCTGCAGCACGTGATACTGTGAGGCAAATGCCCAAAATACATGAGACCCCTATGGTCTTTCACTCCTGGCCCTGCTTTATCCAGGTGTTTTGGCAGTGAAACATTTGTTTTTTCTGGGGAATGGGGTTTTGTTTGAAATCTATTTATTAAAATAGTTCTCTATTTTAAATGTCAGGGTAAACAACTGCTAAGTGTTAAACAGAATAGGGAGTATGCAGGTCAAAAGGCCACTGTGTATTATTGTATCACAAACTGAATTAACATAAAATTGGGGTCATCCAAAAGCTGAATCTATTGTAGGTACACAGATGTTGAGGAGAGAATCTCCATGCTAGTTAGAAAGCTGTCAAGCTATTTGCAAGGGACTTGCAAAGGCAATCTCTAGGGTCCAATCTGACAGTTTTGCAGGAACTGTAACCTATTTTTCATATGAGTAAAAGATTTTATGCTGTAGAAGCACTGTAGTAACAAAGGCCTAAACCAACACTGCATATCAATTTATTTGTGCACTTCAGACAGTTCTGAACATTGCATCTCAAGTCTCTTTCTAAATGTAGCACCGCTACATTTAAGGATCAGTTAACTTGTCAAATACAAGTATGTTTAATCTCCAGCCTTTAAGGATGGAGGCCCCATCTTCACCCTTCTCTGAAAGCAGCTCACCTCCTGTTTATGGAAAAGTAATGGACTTACATTGCTTATTTGACCATATAGCTGTCTTACTACTGAGACTATTTGCTGGCTTGACCCAATGCTTCCCTAAAGTTTTACAGGAAATTGTCTTCTGAGCTAAGTGATCCGATACACCAGTGTTTCCCAAACTTGGGACGCCGCTTGTGTAGGGAAAGCCCCTGTTGGGCTGGGCCGGTTTGTTTACCTGCCCCGTCCGCAGGTCTGGCCAATCGCGGCTCCCACTGGCCATGGTTCGCTGCTCCAGGCCAATGGGAGCTGCTGGAAGTGGTGCGGGCCAAGGGATGTACTGGCCACCACTTCCAGCAGCTCCCATTGGCCCTGAGCAGTGAACTGCGACAAGTGGGAGCCGTGATCGGCTGGACCTGGGGACAGGGCAGGTAAACAAACCGACCCAGCCCGCCAGGGGCTTTCCCTGCACAAGCGGCATCCCAAGTTTGGGAAACACTGATACACTATACATATCACAATACCATGATTCCAAATAATTTGGTTCAATTAAGCAGTCTGATGATGATCATTTTGATACAATTTTTTTAAACCACAATGTAATCCTTCATAAAGCAAGGAGTATCCGATTTGCAAACTTGGCTGGGATTTGATTATGTATTCAGTAATCTTTTCACCACTATTCTTTCTGTGTATGTAGAACTACAAGACCACATGGTGTCGACAGTGAGCCTGTTATTTCTAAGTCACTGGTTCAGATCCAGCCCCGGTTCTTCGACAGACATCTACAAAGTCTGCGTGGAGTGAATGTGGCAGTCTCCGACTAATTCCTGGTGAACAAGAATCCACATCACAAAAAACTCAGACATCTCTCTAGGAATTCTCAGAATGAAGCAAAGGACTGAGCTATTCTCTTTCCACAAGAGGTGAGCTTTCCACTGTCCATGCCTGTCTTGTCCTGTGGCTGGAGGATTTCATTCTTAAATGCCATCAAACCTCCACCTTTCCAGAGTTTTAAGATAACTATATTTAGAAAAAAGAACAGGAGTACTTGTGGCACCTTACAGACTAACAAATTTATTTGAGCATAAGCTTTCATGGGCTACAGCCCACTTCACTGGATGCATAGAATGTAACATATCTCCTTACTATATGTTCCATTCTGTCCATCTGATGAAGTGAGCTGTAGTCTATGAAAGCTTATGCTCAAATTAATCTGTTAGTCTCTAAGGTGCCACAAGTACTCCTGTTCTTTTTGCGGATACAGACTAACATGGCTGCTACTCTGAAACCTATATTCAGAAACAATAATGAGGCAAGAGAAACAATAAGTAAAAGGTACCTGAGAATGTTTTTCATATATTCCCCATGAGGACAAGTGTCATAGTTGGTGTTCAATTTCTACATGTACTTTCATAAGGACTTTATTTGCTGACTCTTTGAGGATTGAGAATTAAGTATGTGCTATTGGACTACAAATTAAGTATAAAGAGTAGATGGTTGAATTCCTTTATAATATGTACTTAAATAATTAAATACAGCATACCTTCCTCCCCCCACCCCCACATTACTGAAATTTATGTAAAGCTATAGTACCACAGGACTTTAGGTTTACAGAGCTACAACAGCAAACCAAGGTAGTTTATTCTTTTAAATAATATTTTAACTGTACATAGTTACACAAAATATGTGAAAGTTCAAAATGATCTACTGGCTCATCCCATCATATGATTATGTAACTCAGGGTTATTACAGTACATTCTTTTAAACAAGCAGGACTCTACATTAACAAATGAGACTGCAGGAACTGTCAGCATAAGAAGGAAGGACTACTCAGCTCTGAACATTTATCTGACCCAATTAGTTTTTGGTGGCTTCAAGTGTTGAAAGCTGATTTAAAACAAAAGCAACTTCCAGCTTAGGCAAGCGCAATTAATGTGCACATATAGTACATTCTTTATATGAAACATATTCTCTTCACTTCCCTCTTGTTATTTCTTTACTGTTGCTTAGGGCACATGCAGGTATTACAACAAGCCCTTGCTGTCAAGCAGATGTTAACCATATGTTAAAGCTCTACACAAAGAACTACTGTGATAAAATTGTGCTGCATGGCGAAAGAAGCAAGAATGGTCTTGTGTTAAGACACTGACCCAGGGGACTCAGCAAGTATGGGCTCCCAGCACTGCCACAGATTTCCTCTGAAACCTTGGATAAATCCCTTCATCTCCGTGCCTCAGTTCACTTCCTGTACTATAGAGTTAACAATTCCAAATTCACATCCATGAAAAACATGTCACGGATCATGAAATCTGGTCTCTCTGCTGTGAAATCTGGTCTTTTGTGTGCTTTTACGCTATACTATACAGATTTCATGGGGAAGACTGGTGTTTCTCGAACTGGGGGTCCTGACAGAAAAAGGAGTTACAGAAGGGTCCCAAGATTATTTTAGTGTGGTCATGGTATTGCCACCCTTACTTCTGCGCAGCCTTCAGAGCTGAGTGGCCAGAGAGCAGCAGTTGTTGGCCAGGCACCCATCTCTAAAGGCAGCTCCCCACCAGCAGCCTTGCAGAAGTAAGGGTGGCAATACCATACCATGCCACCCTTATTTCTGCCCTGCTGCCTTCAGAGCTGAACTCCCATCCAGCAGCCACCGCTCTGCAGCTGCTCAGCTGTGAATGCAGTGCTGCCACCAGCAGTGCAGAAGTAAGGGTAGCAGTACTGCAATCCCCCCTACAACTCCTTTTAGGTCAGGACCCCTACAATTACAATACTGTGAAATTTCAGATTTAAGTAGCTGAAACCATGAAATTTATGATTTTTATAATCCCATGACTGTGAAATTGACCAAAACAGACCATCAGTTTGATAGGGCCCTACTAATAGTATGTTGCAAGCATTAATCAAAATCAATCAATCAATCTTTGTATAAGGCAGACAGATACTAAGGTGCTGAAAACCACAATATGACCTATACAAATAAATAAAATTGCTTACAGTTTAGATACTATCCTTCCCATTCCTCAATTATATTAGCTCTGCATCTTAGGTATTTCTAGGTTGTCTATCACATCAATAGCCTGCTTAGCCATCATTAACTATTACAATAAAAATTCTAATCCGGTTTAAAAACTGATTTTTATTTGTATTTTAAGTTTATGATTTTGAAGATGTCATTAACTACCCCTTAAGGATTGGATTCCATAAGCTCTCTATAAGCAGAAATCGCTTACAGTTTATCAGGAGTTCTATCTTACATACAAAAAACTATGTTAAAAGAACGTTACGACTGTAAAGTCCAGCACTCAAAAGTTAGGAATTTATAATAAGGTTGCCTGTGCAACTTTCATTTGGGTCCCTCATGCATATGCATTATGATACAGTCTTTAATTACATGATCACATACTATTTCCTCCCCCCTCCCTCCCCCACAGGATATCACCTTATTCAGTGTACTGAATCAACAGTGCTCAGCTAATCAGCAACTCTACAATATTTTCTTTTATCCTCATTATTCAATGCATGGTCCTAGACCTTATTTACTGCACACTATTCAAACCCTGCTCTGAAGACAGAATTATTAAATTTCCTCATGGGCTTTTCCATGGTGCTTTTCTCTACAGTATTGATACTTCAGAAACAATTAATCTATCTTCATGAAACCCTGTGAGATGAGGGAGTTTATCCTCATTTTACAGGTGAGGAACCGAGACACAGATATTAAGGTCAAGAGTAATCACTAATTTTGCGTGTCCAACTTGAGATGGCTAGGACTGGATTTTCCAGAATTATAGAACACTTTATACGTTCAAAGCATAGTTCCCAATGACTGCAGATGTTAGTGCTCAGCACTTCTGTATATCAGACACTCTCAGGCTGCGCACCCAGAATATGAAGAACATACAGCCAGTGACCACCTGTGAAAAGTTTGGTTTAAGTGATTTGCTCAGCATCATACAGGATCTCTCCAGTACACGCAGTGATAGAACCCAGTTCTCCAGGGCAGCACTCAGTTGCCTTAACCATGAGACCATTCCTTCTCTTCTTGCAGCCTCCTACCTCATTCACAACACACCTTCCAACTTCTGTGCCTAACTGATTTCATTTCAAGGTTTCCTTATTTAACTGAACTGCACTAGTAAAAAATAAATAAATAAATAAAAATTATTCTCATTGACAGCACAAGAAGAATGTAGTCTAGTTGACAGGACAGCAGCCACTGCATCATGAACTGCTCTAACATCATGTGAAAAGGATCAGCTGTCCTTTGAACAGTAGTGAAAGGTCACTAGACAGATTATATGAAATGTTCATAAAGAACCTACAGTAATAGGAGAGCCAGAAGTCAGTCACTGTACCACAGTTTTTGAAAATAATTGGTGTCAAAGAGTGAACTCATGTAAACTTATCTTAAAATAGTTACTTCCATTCCATGCTTTTAAAAAAAATATTTCTTACTTTAAAGAAAGTGGTTGTCATAACTTGCTCAATGTTGGCCTGAACATCTTGTATGTAATCTGCAGTACATATCTTTTTAAAAAATGGAACATCTAAGAATATTAATAGGGTTTTTCATCTCCAAACTACTATTTTAAGTATTAACTAATAAATCACCATATCGTTACTGAAGTAAGGAATTACTACTCCCATTTTACAGAAAAAGGATAGGATGCAGAGTGGTTAAGTATTTAACTTGCCCAAGGGCACAGAGAAATAGATCCTGGCTTCTTGTCTTGTGCTCAGACCATAAAGCTATTACTCACTGTCTGACAGATAGTAAAACATCTGATGTAAAATGAACAAACATTACTGTATCTCTATACCCAATTCTACCTGTTAAATTAGTAATCCTAGTATGTATAAATAGACAGTCTACTTTAAGAGATATTGTGACAATGGACAGGCTACTAATTTTTCCAATTTCTTGCTTAATTTGTACATTGTATCTCTCCATCTTATCCTGACCCCATCACCACAGTATCTGAGCAACCTGAAGTATCATTGGCCATTTTCTAGGGACTAGTACAATTCTCATGTGGAAAAAAGAACTCACTTGATCTCAGTACCCCATTGTTTCAAGGAGAAATTGATGGCACTTTGTTGGATTGGTGCTGGCTGGCAAGCTGCTTGTTCTCCTACCAGTTCCGTAGGAGCAGTCTCCACAGCTAGGACATTTCTAGCTTTCTCTGCTGAGACATTTGGATTCAGGATATTCAAATCTGAGAAAGGAAAGCAACATGTTTTTATTATTATGATTTTATCACCTTAAAAATTGCACAAGGCCCCCACAAATGCCATGTTTTTAAAAAGGTGTATTTGAACTACAGAAAAACAACAGGACTGTGCCTTTATCCTCAGTATGCTAAGATCTCATTGCATTCATATTGTCGTGCACTAGCTAATAAAATCTCAGAGGTACACAGTGTACTATATGGCTGAAAACAATGTATTGCAAATGCGTAAGCTGAAGAATGTACTATGGGTGGCACAAGGCATTAGTTTGAGGTTTTTAACAGAGGCCTTCTGCTAACCCTCTGCATAGCAGTTATTTTCACCCTAGTGCAGTTTCAAAACAAAATACAGCCTTCGCTGATGTTAGCAATGAGCAGGCTTACAAATATCCTGCTTTGAAGTCACACAGCAGATAAACAGGAAGCTCTCTCAGATTCTGAAATGTTAAAAGGGAAAGTAGGAAATAAAACATTTAAAAATATCTGTTATGATGCAGAACTCTGAAGAACTGTCTAACAAGTCAGAAAGGTAGCTGGTACCTTACACCTCTGAAAATCTGGGGTGAAATCCTGAATAGGCAACAGTGAGTTTGGTGCTCTCATTTTATATCTTGTGCTGATAAAGTCTTGCAAAAAGTTCCCACAGGGCCAAACCTTAGTCTTACAGAGTCCTAAATTCTACTGGACCATCGCTGAATGAAGGCCAGCCTCTAGTTAAAGGGTCCTTAGCCTGGTCTACTGCCATGTACACACGACACCTTTGGGTGCACCTTTCAAGCGCTAAGACTGACATGGTTTTGTGCGTACTTAAAAAAACAAAAAACATCTGTGCATGCAGATGTCGGTGCTTGCTTGTGCATATGTCTGCATGTACAGTCGTCAATGTTGCACAAGCACAACTGGATGCAACCTTCTGCAAAAAAAAAAAAAAAAAAAATCAAACCCAGGCTATGTGCATATATTTAAGAATGCAAGTTGTAGAGTTCATGAAAAAAACCTAGAGTATATGCTGAGTACACAGTTTTCAAATACAATTTTGCTTAGGCAAAACCATTCCTTCATACACCTCATTCACCCCAAAGTCCGTCCACAACTTCTCAGTGAGGACTATTTTCCAGCCAAGTTTTAACTTTCAATCTTCAGCCACTTTTGCTGTAGCCTTATTTAAAAAAATGGTTGCCAAAATAGTCTTACAATGACAAGAGTGAAGTTTTGCCACTTCTTCCTAACTCAAACAGCTGATTTGAATAAAAAACCGATCGCTGATAAAATTCATTGTCTGGAATAGAAAAAAGTACCGAAAATTTCAGCCCAATAGCCAAGTTCTTCAAAAAATGATGGGCATCTGCAAACAAGATTATAAGTAACAGTAACATACATTTTCATCAAATCCTGACTCCCTCTCCAGCAAGAGTTTTCGTCCAAAACTACCTTACAGTTCGGAACAATGGACAAGAATCTCTGCTCCTGAGCACTGATATAGCAAGCATGTTTCAGCTGCTGCCTCAGTGCCTGTAATTAACCAGTGCTCTCAGCCCCTAACTTTCAACAGCAAACTGAACTGGTTACAAAAATTAACAGCTGCAATCCCAGAAAATCATCAAGACACTCTGCTTGAAAGCAGATGGGGTGGCAGGGCACAGACATTCATACTGCTGGAAACACTTTAGTAGCTAGGTTTATGCTGGTCAAGACTGGAAACGCATTCAAGATTTTCATTACTAGGAAGGAAGTGCATGACAAAGTGGGCCTCACATGTAAGCCAGTGGGCTAAATTAGAGTAAACAACCTTGAAATATCTTTATGACAAACATTAAAAAGCTGCCCTGTGCCATAGGAAAAAAGTGTAAATCCAAATGGTTGTAATCAGAAGCTGAAGTGTTATCAATTCTACTTGACCTCACCTACCTGAGTTACAGAAAGTAAAGGTAAATCACAGACTGATTTTGTTACCCCTTATGTTTTATGCGTAAGCTTTAGAGTGTGCCTTTAGCAGCAAGACAATCTGAAGCAGTTTTCTGAAACTCCATTTGTATAAACAAAAGTTCAGATTTACAGCTAGTGAAACAGAAAATACAAGAGCTCTTGTATTGAATGGAATTGTTTTACCAAGTATTATTTTTTGTTTTCGAATACTTCATGTAATATTCCAGTCTTTCCTTTTTAATGTGTGTGATTGCCTTCCTTCAGTTTCAGTTCCCAGCATGGACTTCCATAAGCTTTTGGCATTTCTACAAACACCACCTCAACTCTTAGTGGAAAACCTCAAGTTTCTTGTACAAAGCTTCAGCAGCCAAGAAAATTTATGCAGTTATGCATTGCAACAGCAGAACAAATCTACATTATACTGCAGACACTTGGCAATGAGAGCTGTAAGATAACCTGAATAAAATGCTTATGTGAGGCAGAAATCATTGTAGGACCTGCTGCAGAATACAACCAAATGGCTCCAATACTAAACAGCACAGTTCTATACTGTTTACCAGTCTTAAGCAAAACTTGCAACTGAAGTCTTTTATAGAATACTTGTGATCATACTGCAGTTTTGGATGGTAACAGATTACAAGTAACTTTAGTAACTCTGTAAATTGTGTGCCAGATATGAGGTGGAAGAAAGAACAACAACATTAAAACCATTCTCACATTTTTCCTCCATTACATTTTGGAGAACTAGGTTGCATAACTCAATGAATAAAGTATAATTAATGAACTCTTGCAGCCACTTGGGATGGCATTTTATAGTTCCTGGCAAACAGTAATTCACTTCTTAAACCAAATACTCAAAGCTGGGATTATGGAACACATCTTCCAGTCTCATGCACAACAAAATACACAGTCATAGGTTTATCTACTGTAGGTCAATGTACAGTAGAGAACATTACTAGGGTCATGAACAAAAGTGGATACCAAGCTCCTGCAGCACCACATATGGCCAACCTGAGTGGATAAACGGAGTATCATTTTTTTGGTGGAGTTAGTCCATTTACAGTCATGAATGAAAGTTCCATAGAAAAATTAACAACTACACACATGCATTGTGTAAAAAAAGTTAGACACACAGTATGATGAAAACTATCTCGATTCTGCAATTGTTTTCTGACACGTGGCACAAAATATAGCATGCAACAGATGATAAAAACATCTGCTACTAATTACAAGGTAAGATTGTAAGCAGAAAAGGACAGCTTAATTTCTTCTCTCTAGAAATACTGTGATCCATGATGTCAGCAGTCTGACAGTCTCTCAAAAAATGTTCTTTTAATTGTTGCTTCAGCATGGTTTTCCAGAACTTACTACAGGCATGTCTACACTGCAATTTAAAAACTGCAGCTGGGCTCTGTCAGCTGATGGGCTCGTCGGACTCACGCTAAGGGCTGTTTAAAGGCAGCGTAGATATTCGAACTGGAGCGTGGGCTTTGGGATCCTCTACCTCACAGGGGTCCTAAAGCTCAGACTCCAACCCAAGCCTGAAAGTCTAACACTTCAATTAATCAGCCCCTTAGCCTGAGCCCCTTAGCCTGAGTCAGCTGGCACAGGTCAAGTGCAGGTGTCTAATTGCAGAATAGATATACCCTATGTTTTCTGCCTTCTGCAATGCTGCATTTATTTAATAGACACTGTCTGAGTTGACTTTCAAAGGCTCATGTAGCTGCTGAAAGGCTGCACTGACAGCCATAGTCTCAGTTCATTCTACTGATTGCGGGACTCTACAACAGCTTTTTTCATTACAGCAGACCAGGCCAAGTTCTTTCCAAGTGGTGACGTTCAGCTTTGGAAGAGTGCTTTGTATGATCTACCAGTATATAGGACAGCAGAAGTTAAACATTTTGCTAAGTTTAAATGGAAGAAAAATGCAGATTTTTTTTATCTCAGCCAACAGCCACACTTCCAGCTATTGCAAAAGAATTATAATGTACCATTAGCATCACTCAAATGCATAGGATGAGGCTGCGTGAAACAATGAAGCTGAACTCTACTTCCTCCTGGGTATGCTTTACAACACTTTATGTACATGATCACAATCTGTTTCTGAACAATGGAATATTAAAAAAACCAAACCAATCTCACAAATGCTCCTGGAACCAATAAGATGTGTACATGCTTTACCATGTAACCTTGTAATATTGTCACCCATATCTTTCTTAGTGTTATTTCCCTGTAAGTTTATGGCCAACACCTGAACCTTGTTTTAAGTTATTTGCTCTCTGGCGCAGAAGGTAGGTCTGTTATTGTGAGCCAAAGCTCAAAGAGAACATAACCAGGAAAGACTTGTACCTACGCTTGTTGTATCAGTTCTGTGGACAGACGAAGACCACCAAGAGTCCCTGAATGCCAACTGGCAAAGGAGTGAAAGGAATGTCCTGATTCTGGTATGTACATTTTGTTTCATCAAGGACTATCTTGTGAGGTCTTAAATGAGGACTAGATGACCTCCTGAGGTCCCTTCCAACCCTGATAATCTATGATTCTATTTGAAAACCAGGCTCAGAGTGGTCATCAATATTGTTATGAAATATATATACAGATACTATGTATGACGGTGTACCCCATAAGGCTTCATGACAATATGCTTATGAATGTATATATGATATAACTGAAATATGTTTTATGCTACATATGCCATGTAACATATCTATGTAAATGTTATATCTACTGAATACATTCCTCCTCTTTGTATGCATATATCATTTTTATACTTGAAGTTAGGAATATTGGCTGGGCACTGGCTTGATTTCTAAGTAGCCTTTGTAAAGCATTTGGTCAGCTTCCTGAGAAAGGAATGTGCAAACACTTAAGGGACAATGAATCTTTGGAGGCTCCAATCCACATAAGAAGTCTACATGAGGACTTTCAAGGTAGCACATAAGCCATGGCTGCTGCCTATAAAAACTGAGTCATGCATGGACATGTGACTTGTCCATGTGACTCCAAAACTCCATCTTGAAGCTGGACTTTGCATAGGAGAGGGGAGGGGGTCTCCACCCACAAGAGAAAGTCTATTTAAGCCTGTGGAAGACCTCTCTATTTTGTCTTCAGCTGGCTAAAGCGATAACCTCTCTACTTCCAAGGATACCTGAAAGAGACTGGAACAAAGGACAGTAAGTACAGGGGGTGTGAGTGACTGCTGGACCCGGACTAGAAGGAGACTAGTTTGTAAAAGGAAGCTTACTGGAACTGGTGAGGTTTTATCTGTATTCAGTTTTCTTAGACATAGACTTGCGTTTTCTATTTTGTTTTACTTGGTAATTCACTTTGTTCTGTCTCTTACTACTTGGAACCACTTAAATCCTACTTTCTGTATTTAATAAAATCACTTTTTACTTATTAATTAATCCAGAGTATGTATTAATACACGGGGGGGGGGGCAGCTGTGCATCTCTCTCTATCAGTGTTATAGAGGGCGAACAATTTATGAGTTTACCCTGTATACAGCTGTTACATGGATTTATTTGGGGGAGTTGGGCGTCTGAGTGTTAAAGACAGGAACACTTCTGTAAGTGGCGTTCAGTTAAGTCTGCAGTTTTGGGGCATGTAGTTCAGAACTGGGTCTGTGTTGGAGCAGACTGGCTCAACAAGACAGGGTGCTGGATTCCCAGGCTGGCAGGGAAAGCAGGGGCAGAAGTAGTCTTGGACCATCAGTTGGCAGTTCCCAAGGCGGTTTTTGTGATCCAACCCGTCACACTATGTAAGGAGTTATGTACAGTAACTTCTCACTTAACGTCGTCCTGGTTAACATTGTTTCGTTGGTGATCAATTAGAGAACATACTCATTTAAAGTTGTGCAATGCTGCCATATAATGTTGTTTGGCAGCCTCCTGCTTTCTCCACTGAATGCAGAAAGAGCAACCTGTTGGAACTAGCTGGTGGGGGCTTAGAACCGGCAGCCCCCCATCAGCTTCCCTGAGTTCCCTGTGCAGCAGCTGCCCAGCAGGCTATCAATTGCCAGGCAGTAGAAGCTGTCCCTCCTTCCACTGCCCTGTGCTGCTCCTGCCCTCTGCCTTAGAGCTGCTCGCAGGAGCCTCCTGCTTTCTGTGCAGGGAGGGGCGGGGGGAAGAGGGGTGCTAATGTCAGGATGTCCCCCTCCCCTTGTACAGAGCAAGGAGTGGGGACACGACAGGGCTCAGGACAGAGGGAGCTGGTAGCAGCTGCTTTCTCAATTGGCTGATCTACGTAAAAAGGCAGTGTTCTTAGAGTGGAGTCAGTGTAGTTAAAGGGGCAATGCACATCTTTCTCTCTCTCTCTCTCTCTCTCTCTCACACACACACACACACACACACACACACACAGTCTCTGTCTCTCTCTGCCATGCTGTGTCTCCTCCCTCCTTTTGTGCTGCCTTGTAGAGTGTGAGGCTACATTAACAACTATGTGTTAACCCTTGAGGGCTTGGTCGAGTGCTAGTTCATCATTTAGCAGTAAGGCATTCTCTGGGAAATATCCCACGCTCTTCCACCTCCTGACTCCACCACCTCAACCAAGCTTCACAATCATCATTGCTGTACACAGTACTAAATTGTTTTTTAAAACTTTTATATTTATTTATGTTTAATTTAACATATATAAACAAAAAAGAGAGAGTCTTGTCTGGTGAAAAACATTTCCCTGGAACCTAGCCTCTCCCCCTGCCCCTCCCCGGCCATTTACATTAGTTCTTATGGGAAAATTGAATTCGCTTAACATCCAATCATTTCGCTTAAATTAGCATTTTTCAGGAACATAACTACAACGTTAAGCGAGGAGGTACAGTATACCTACTGAAAATATGGTCTTAGATTCTGTATCAAGGTATGAGTCACTATCAGAAACAGGTTTTCTGTCAGACAAGAGATGTTTATTTGCCTCTTTGTAAATGTAAATTAAGCATAGTAAGCTAACAAAGGATATCAATTTACATACAGTCAGAGAGATGCGAAGTCAACTGGGAAGGAGCACATAGGAAAACACAAGTCCCACTGGTTATACTGTCTCTGAGCAGAGACAATGAGCTTTAGGGAGTATAAGCAGAAGACAAAGAGGACATCCCCTTGTCCTGCACCTAGGAAGTAAACTCACAGTGCATTTATATTAATGAAAATGGGATCTCAGCCAAACGTGGCTGAAAATGCTGCAGAGGACTGCAGGGGTGAGAAACTTCTTTAGACAGGAGGTTAACCTGTTACTTAAGGGTAGTCTCTAGAAAGCACATTATTGATTTTGTTTTATATGTAACCTTTTGTTTCCAATATTCTTACTCACTATCACTTGACCCTTCAATAAACTTTTGTTGTTTTCACTATAAATATATCTAAGTGTTGTGATATTAAGCAAGGTGCTGAGCCTGAGTTGAATCACACAAGATGGTGTGTACTCTGTTCCATTGGGGATGGCAAACCTGGCATTTCTGTGGGTGTTCAGCCGATAAGGGACTGGACACTACAGGGAAATGTTTCAAAGGGACTCAGGGACTGGGGTGCAACTATTGTTAATATGCAAGACAAAGGCAAGCATTGCCCAGAGGAAAGTCCTTGAGTGGTTAACGAGCTGGTGGTGTCGGAATGGACACCAAGTTAAACACAAGCAGGACTCCTTCACACTGGAGGCAGTAAGGGTGACAATGTGACCAGTCTCCTGGGTAACCTGAGAGCCATTAAAGAAAGGTACGGATCCTGTGTCAGTCTAGCACTTTTAACAAGTACCTATTTGACTCCAAAACATCCACATACAAGTTGATTGGGGAGGAAAGCAAATCTTGCACCTGAACAGTGAGTCACTTTACTCAACATCTAGAAGTTTTTGGACAGATGCAATAGTAATTACAATATGCCTCACTATACTATGGTGAAGATGTATGCAAAGTATTTTAAAACCACATTTACATTTATGCACATTCCTTTGTTGAAGCAATTAAATATATATGGCTCATCACTAGCACAAAATGCACACAATTGTTGGACTACAAGAAAAATAAGTTACTGTGTAACTATCTAGGTTCTCATCATAATCTTCCCTCTTTTTTAAAGTGGTGTTTTATTTTAAAAAAATTTAACACCTTTTTTGTTTTTGTTTTTTTTTTAAAAAAAGAAAAAGTTAAGCTTGATGAATTTCTTTTCTTTGACAAGGTTTCCACATATACCTCCACAGCTAATGAAAAATGTCAGTCCCGGTTTGTCAAACAAACAATCTGACCCAGTAAAAAACAAAATGTAGCTTTAAAGCTTTTGTTCTATTAAGGAGATCACTAGATAAAGCACTAATAATGGAGATCAAAAGTTAATGAGAAAAAGTACATATCCCCACCACTATTAGTTTGAAGCAAGCAATCCAACATTTAAGAAGAGGCCACATCCTTCAGTCTTGTGGTGAAACAGAATATTTGAGTTATTTCATCAGATATGAAGTATTTTGCAGGAATTAATGCGTAACACAATATTATTGGAAACAATAATAACTGCAATAGGTCATTTGGGGTTTCATTACAACTTTACCACCTTCCTTTACTAATCAAGTACTTGATATCAAAGTCAAAATAAAAATGAATTCAATATTATAAACAGTGGAGGATGTCAAAAGATGAATGTGTAAGATGTGCTCTGGTTGAGCTCCACTTTACTTATGGTTTTTGTGATACAAAACAAACTTGGCTGCAAAAAAATAAGATGGAAACAGATGAAAGCCTCTTATCCCACCTGAAATTTTTAAAAACTAATTTCAAACAGGAGGGTGCCATTTTCCTAAGGCAACACTGAGGAATGGTGGAGTTCAACTCCAGACAGTAACAAATTCTGTGATGACAGCTCAGTCCATTAAATATATAATAGGAAATAAACACCACACTGATATGCAAATAAAGTGATAGATATTGATGTATATAAACAAACATCTAACTAGGATTTTGTGATGGGGGGGGGGAAGAGGTAGCTTTGTCCCTCTGTCACGAAGCAGTGGAAAGAGAGTGATTTCCTTGCTCATCTCTGGCCTGGTTACAAATTGTTGATACAAAGTCTGGGCCTCATTCTGTCACATTACTTTGAACAGTACCTTAAGCCGTGAGTGGTCCCACAGTAGGAGGCGGCATAAGCAGGCCCTCTATGAAGAAAACACACATCAGTCTCTCCATCTCATCTCTTCCCTAGTGTTCTACAATAGTTGTAAAAATAAAAACTCCAATTGCCACCTTCTTGCATTTATATAGCACTTTTCATCAGCTTACCACAAGGGTCTTTGCAAATATTAACTAATTAAGCCTCACAACATCCCTGAAGTTGGTAATTATTTCTATTTTGCTGGCCATAGAACCTAGAGCCATAGAGAAATTGTTCTCATGTGCTTCATTAACTACTCACTTACTGAAAGGATTTTTATTCAAAAAGTTTTCCAGAAAGCTTACCCACTTCCTTGGGCAGAGACGCAGCAAGAGAAATTTCAAGATAGTAATTTCCCCCAAAATATTATTATTATAGAACTTGAAAATAGGAGCTTATTGAAAATGCCTCCTCAGCCATAATTATAACATCACTATTGGGGTGCTAGAAATATATTTGAAGATATCAATAATTCAAAGAAACTGGGTCCAAACCATGCTCCTTTAAAACATTAAGATAACTTTGTGTCTGGCCATTCTACGAACTAAACATCAGTGTTACGTATTAGCTGGAAGGGAATCTGAAACGAGAGACATCTACCACTGTTCAACAGTTTTGTTAGATATATAATCAGAGGAAATTATCCACTAGTCAATGAATTCGTAGACTTCAGAGCACCTTTCACAGACTCCAGGGCAGGGTGAAGAAGAATACTCAAACTATTTCTCTTTTAATCCTGTCTTTCTCAGATTAAGATAATTGGCTTCTTACTACTTAATATGGGTGTGCAATTTTGAATATCAAATATCTCCATTCAGTTGTCTTCCTTTATGTCTTAATGCTAGATAGAGTGATAACTTCTCAATGAATACTTAATTGATGAAGCATTAGGCATGGTGCACTGTTGAAAACAGAATTGTGAAAAGCTTACTGACATTGAAAGCAGTTGTTGCAAGTTATGTCAAAATATATGGGGTTTGTTATAAATACACAGTGTACCAATATTAACTGAGAAACTAAATGTAGATGAATGCAATAATATTGGATCACCTAAAAACTAAGAACCAAATGAACAAAATGGAAGCTATATGAAATTCCAAGAAACTGAAAGTTCAATGCACTGGAATGAACAAATTATTTACTTGACATCCATGAACAGTACAATGGCTCCATTACAAGATATACAAAAGTAGTGTTACTATATTTGCTTTTCATAGCCCACTTCTTCATAAACATGAATATTAAAAGAAACGAGTAAGAAGAATGCCTCCTTGTCAAGGCTACATCAGACAAAATGGTAGGACAACCTCTACTTTTCACTCTAAAATGGTTTAAATTAGAAATCTGAGTAACTGAAAGAAAAGAAAAATTACTTCTCTCGTATAATCTAAATCTAAATTTTTTAAAAAAAGATATTGCAATGCATAATTTGCGTCTTGATCTGAAGCAGCACTATTTCACCATTCAGATGATTAGTAACTGAACCTGCTTTTAAAGGCTCACTTTTGTAATGCAGCTTGTATATTCTGCTACAAGGTATGTAGTACAGTAGGAGGTTTTTACAAGTTATAGATGTAATTTACAGCCTCTGATCAGAGGGGAAAAATCCCCTCCCATTGTAAAGCACTTAATCTACAGATGTAAATCTTTGTAAGTGGCATGTATTATTTTTAGAAGTTTAATCAAGTAGTAAGAAAGGGAGACCTAGTAAAAATAACTAATCTCATATTTTCAAACTCTCTGTGGTAGAGAACAGTCAAACTACAACTACTCTCTCAAATGTAGGCAGGGAATGGGTTAGAGGGTAGTGCTGCAGCAGGACAACAGGAGAATCTGAACTTTGGGGAGCGGGGGGATTTGGCTTAAATTTCTTGTTACTATGGAATGAACCAGTCTAAGCCAATGAATTTTCATGCCTTTTGAGTTTTACCAAATATTGAAAAAATATACCTGACCTTAAAAGACTGCATTAGCCCAAGGGAGCTTTCTGTTACATCCCATCTGGAATACAATAGAATTACTTCAAGATCTACTTCCCCATTTCTGGATATGATGGAAGGTATCAGTTTTCTGCAATAATCAAAGAGCAAACCAAATCGAAGTGTCTGTCCTACATCAGCAAAAACATAAAAGTTTGAAAAATGCATTGCTGTACTTTCTAGACCTCTTATATCTCTGAAAGTTTATATCAGGGGTAGGCAACCTATAGCATGTGTGCCAAAGACGGCATGCGAGCTGATTTTCAGTGATACTTACACTGCCCAGGTCCTGGCCACTGGTCCAGGGGGCTCTGCATTTTAATTTAATTTTAAATGAAGCTTCTTAAACATTTTAAATACCTTATTTACTTTACATACAACAATAGTTTAGTTATATATTATAGACTTATAGGAAGAGACCTTCTAAAAATGTTAAAATGTATTACTGGCACGGGAAACCTTAAATTAGCGTGAATAAACAAAAACTCGGCACACCACTTCTGAAAGGTTGCCGACCCCTGGTTTGTATTAAGCTTGACTGAAGATATTCTCTTTCTGTCAAACCACACCTGCAAACTTTTTACTTCAAATTATCTTTCACTGTCTTAAAGGTTGGGAGAAAACATCAAACTTCTAATGAAAAGCTGGTTACTAACTAGAGCTGCTTCCACCTCTCCATATTTTCATAAGGACAACTATCAGAATAAGTTCTGAATATACAATATATTACCTGCATGTAAGTCTTGTTGCACAGTAACACAGTAGAAAGTGAATATTATCACAAAATGAAAGTGGCCTATTCTGAAACTGCATTATTCAGCTACACGCAGTACTTTGTAAATTAGTTTATACCCAGTCACTCTCTTCAGGGCACCGTATATTAGGCATTTGATTAGACCTGAAATCAGGTTCTCTTTTAGTAAAGTATATGCTTTGAAAGGACAAGAGACTAAGTCCATGATTTGGCAAAGCACTTAAGCACATGCTGTGACATTCCAGGGTACAATCTAGACTAATGAGTAGGTATGCCACCCTGGCCCTGCAACTTTGAGTGCCTTACAATGCTTTGCTGAAGTAATTCCCACCTGGGCTGCTTAGAAACTGTCTTCCACAGCATGCAAGTCACACCCTGAGTGTTTGTGTATAACTGCAGGCTGCCAGCCACACTTGGGTTAGACTCTGTCTCTCACCAGTCTTATTTACACAGCAGGGTGACCCCAAGACCCCCCAGTCTTAGATTTTCCCCAGACGTGCATGTCCTGTACTGCCCAGCCCACTCTCCTGGACAATAAAAATCCACTATTTCTTTAATAGAAATAATATGCACACAACATGCCACCATAACTGGAGTTTCCCAAACACTTCAATTTTAACATACTGATTAGATAAAACAATAAAACAAGTTCATTATCTACAAAGAGATAGATCTTAAGTGAGTACAACTAATGAGACATAAAAGTAAGAAATGATTATAAGAAAAATAAAGATCAAACACAACTGGTGCCTAACTTAAACTATGTTAAACTCAAAATATTCTCTCACCACATGCCTTCAGCAGTCTTGTTTTGCTTATTCTCCTCGACCATAGCAATTATGTTTACACCAATACACTGCCCTTAGTAGTAAAGGGATGAGCTTTATTTGGTCTTCTACATTTGTAATAACTGTTCAGAATGTAGAAGATAATTTTAAATACTTGCTGTAGTTGACCAAGGTAAACAATCAACTAGACTCTTTCCATTTGAAAAGATTTTTCTCCCTTCCCACTGAGGGAGTGGACTTTAAATGCCAAGAAACTAAACATGCCACATTTTAAGATGTTCTGACAACAAAAGGATGAATTAATACCCTTTAAATTGAGGTCTTTCACACTATGTGACCCAACCTTAACGGTACTCCATTTTGCTTCCATTTACGAAATCTATTCTTCCAAGTGTCATTATGTTCCATGACTGAAATAAGTCAGGACAGCCATATGAACTTATATTTATGTCTAAGAGGCACATTTATAAACACAAGAAATGAATATAAATATATTGATTTTAGAGAGAACACGATTCTGCAAAATTTTACAAGAACATTTGTAATCCGCTTCAAAGGAGGAAAAAAACGAGGAGGAAAACTGTAGAAAATGTACCATGAACAAAACCATAGTGGCAAACTCTTACTAAACAGAAATACGACATGCTCCACATGTGTATCTTAAGTTTTCAACTTACCTATATTGTCTTTGGCAACAAGACCTTTGGAAAAGTCACTGGGTGTAGGTGAAGTTCTGCTGTCCCTCTTTGCTACATCAAGGTTGTTACAATATTCCCATCTCTTCTGTTGAAGTTCTTGAAGCCAGTATGTCATGTCCTGACGGGTAGCAGCCTACAAAAAAAGAGACGAGAGTACTGAAAAACAAAGAGACTGATACACTTGTCAAGCATGGATATAATTTAACTTGCATTGAAAGGGAAGACAACAGAGATACCAAGTAGACCCCTACATGGATACAAAATTTGTATCTACATCCGATCTGTAATCCGCAAACATGGTCCGCGGATATAAAGATTTGCAGGGCTCTAGTGCCAAGAGACCAGAGGTGCCAATAACATTCCACTAAATATGATAATCCATTTCATTCATTATATATATGCGACTGGATAGCATAGTGGTTAAGAGCGCCACCCTTTGATACGAGAGACCGCCCTTTGATACGAGAGACTGGGGTTCAAATCCCGGTTGGTACCCAACTTTCCAGTAGGGGTCCTTGGGCAAAAGACCCCTAACGCTTCACCTGCCTACCTCAAATATGAGAGCGACACGAACTAGGAGAGTCATGCCAGCTCGGACGTCGCCCGGATTAACAAGGTCCGCGTCAGATGTTGAGGAACCAGGACAATCTGACAATAAGTGGGCTACTGGAACAAACCATTCCTGAACGTAGACAGAGAGAACCTGGAATTTGATGAATGCTAATACAAAGTAAGACCTAATGAGAGGGGATATATGAAAACGAAATAGTGGGACATCATGGATGGACAAAATGAGACTACGCATCACCACCCTTATTAAGAGAAACAGCTAGTTACTCAACGCTTCAAAATAGTAAAGAGGAAGCTTGCTCTCACAGCTTGGCATAGACCAACTCCTAATAACAATGCCCAAATACACACTCACAGAAGACCCGTTTGAAAGAGACCCAAGTGGCATTGGCAGCCACACCTGAAGCCTGAAATTTCACTGCCCCAACCTCCGCATAGCAGCCACAGCAGCTGATATGAAGGCATAAGATCAGGGAGAAACTAGCTAAGTCATCCTGAGACCGATCCAAGGCTCAGTGGGAAGAAGTACCCCTCAAGATATGTTCTATGTAGAGAGATGTCCAATAGAGCCCTCATGAAATACCCTACTCACCATTAACTCAAAAATGAAATGGTATCACGCTACATGCCCTCTGTAATCCTGGAGATGCTTGGCCTAACACGATCAAGAAGAACAACCAAGCAATCAGAAATGGTACCCACCCACCTGGAAAATGCAGGTTGGAGGATATCCAAGGCCGATTGGACGAGAAGTTGTCAGCTGGTGGAACTAAGAAGGTGTAAGATTAAGGATAAGACTCGGCTACTGAAAAAATACAAGGCTGACTCCATCTGAAGCCCTAGAGACTGCTAAACAAAGCTCACAGCACTGGCTCAGGCTAGGAGATACATCAGAGAAGCAGAGGCCAAAAAAGTAAATGCCTGTTTCCTCTCCAAGAACCCATCCAAGGTGTACTCCGAAGACGTGGCAGTGCATCAACACAATAGAGCGAGCCAACCAGCAAAGCAGACAACTGAACTAGATACTGGAAGAACATATGGAGAAAGAGAGGGACTCAGTAACACCTATTGCATAAGCTGGCTGCAGCCGGTGAGACAGAGCACGAGCAATCTCCGCAGAACAGAAACCAGTCACCACATCACAGTAGAAGACATCCAGCAGCGATCAAGAAACATGAAGAGCTGGAACCAGGATCTGGACCAGACATGATACCACACCTACTGGCTAAGAAACTAACAGCAAGTGCACGAATGTGTCTAGCAGCAACAGATGACCACTGCTAGCAGGCAGGCTCCTGAGCCCAAACTGAGCTAACAAAGGAAGGAAGTGCTGATCAGAAAGAAAGACCGTCTGCAAGGGAACAAACCGACCAATAACCTGCCTCCCACAAACATGGAAAGTCTATCATACGACGCAAGCTACAGACCATATGAGGTGAGCTTTTCGTTGATCGGCTTTTTGGGGGGAGTGAGTAGCAGGCCTATAATACACACGAGCCGGGTGCTACAGTGGGCCGCCTGTTTATGGGCGAAGTTTTGTGCCCTTTGGGGGCTTGGC
>NC_133777.1:51342673-51349695 GCF_003597395.2 Chelonoidis abingdonii | reverse complement strand
AGATCCATTGCCATCAACAGACTACGCTCCTGCCGGTCATCAATACCTGCTGGTATGTGGAGCTGGCCAAAGTGAGGACATGGAAAGCTGCCGATGTGAAGACCGAACTCCTCACAAATTGCCCGGAAGGTTTCACCCAGTCCCAACACAGAGACTGTATACCAGCCGAGAAAGAAGGTGATGGCAGGCTTGAGTGAGCGTCGAAAGCCACTGTCCTGGACAAAAACCCGGAACGATCAAGGAGTACCAGTCAGTAAGATGGGCCCCCAAAGATGAGCTGCTGAGAGAATGACCTGAGGCAGGCAGCAACATGGGAGGAAGACAAGCAGAAGAAGTGCCATGGCAGACAGAGACCTGCATGGATGTTACCATCGACAGATAGCTGGGGTGGCCTGACATTGGGAATCCTACAGTGGCTGGAAAGGGTGCGACTAAAGACAGCACTGCAGGCACTGATCAATAGCGCACAAGCGAAGCAAGGCACTGAGCACCAGATCGCATTGAACATGGGGAGTCTACACACACTAGAGAGTGACCCAAGTGCAGGACTGTGCAAGAAAGCCTCGAGACAGTCCAACACATAAGTGGCAGGACCGTTAAGATGCAGTGCCAGGAACAGATACCCTGAAGCCCGCGCATCACACAAGTGAAGGCTATCATCGTACTGAAACAATCTGCAAGCGTACCATGGGCTAGACCCTCCCAAGACCAAGATGCGGAGATTTCCTGAAGCTACTGGAGAGCTAGATGAATAAGATTCTGTGTGGACTTCCAACTGCCAGCGGACAGGCACCAAGCCCGGTACTGCCAATCGAACCAGACATCGTGGGTAAATAGACAAGAGACCAAAGACAGTGGTGGTGATAGATTATAGCCAGTCGCAGCCAGTGACGTCAACAATCAGGAAACGAAGGAGATATGAGAGCTGGGAAGACCTAACAGTACCGAGGCGCCTGAACAGAGGAATAGAGATATGAGTGGAAAGTAGAAGGCCACAAGTCGGTCCCCAGAGTACGGTACGGTAGGAGGCGACTCGGGCTGTTGACTACCTTAAGCTGGAAATGGCAGTGGCTCCAACAGGATCCCAGGACACAACATCAGGCTACCATTCCTGTTCCAGAGAGATGCAGTGCTAGAACAGCAAGATCTTGCGCGAGAACCTCAAACTTCCCAGCCTCTGGTAGAGGCCCAGAGGCTTGAGGAGAGCACTACCCCCATCGGAGTGCGGGGATTTTTTTTTTTTTTTAATATATAACACACACACACACACCACTAATAAGCCAAATCTACCTTAAAAAAATTTATCATGCATGCCTAGTTTCTCCACCTTTACATCTCCATCTCCCCAAGGGTATGTCTACACTACGAAATTAGGTCAATTTAATAGACGTTGATTTTTTAGAAATCAATTCAATACAGTCGATTGCGTGTCTGCCTACTAACCGCATTAAGTCGGCAGAGTGCATCCACAGTACCGAGGCTAGCGTCGACTTTCGGAGCGTTACACTGTGGTAGCTATCCCACAGTTCCCACAGTCTCCGCTGCCCATTGGAATTCTGGGTTGAGCTTCCAATGCCTGATGGGGCAAACACATTGTAATATGTGGTTCTGGGTACATGCCATCAGGCCCCCCCTCCCTCGCTCCCTCTGTGAAAGCAACAGCAAAAAATTGTTTCTCGCCTTTTTTCCTGGGTTACCCATGCAGACGACATGTCATGGCAAGCATGAAGCCCACTCAGCTCACTGTCACTGTAAGTCTCTTGGGTACTGCTGACAGACGCAGTACTGCTTTGCTACACAGCAGCAGCTCCTTGCCTTTGCAAGTTGGCAAAGACAGTTAGCAGCTCTACTGCACCGTCTGCTACTGTCTCCTGGTTGCTCCTGGCTGACCTCACCTGGGCAGACATGGATGCTCCTGGCCAGCCTTGGTGAGGTCAGTCGGGGGCGCCTGGACATAAATGGGAGTGACTTCAGGTCATTCTCTTCTTTAAGTTTCATCTAATTGAAATTCAGTCCTGCCTGGAATACCATGCGAGCTGGAGGCTTCTGCCTCAGGCTGTTCTCCCAGCCAGCAGCACCGCGTGGTCGCACTTACCCTGGCCTACCCTTTGCTCCCATGGCTCATGAAACCTGGATAGTAGTAAGGAGCAGTTCAGCTATAGGCTGAGCAAGTGTAGAATGGTAGTAGAATGTGCCTTTGGACGTTTAAAAGCTTGCTGATGTTGTTTGCTGACTAGGCTGTTTGCGATTAGATTAGAAGAGCACAGCAAGGCACGCTGCGCATCACAGAGGCTTTGAAAACCAGTTTCATGACTGGACAGGCTTCGGTGTGACCATTGTGTGTCTTTCTCTTTGATGCAAACCCGCCCCCTTTCTTGATTTTAATTCCCTGTAAGCCAACCCTGTAAGCCATGTCATCAGTTGCCCCTCCTTCCATGAGAGGAACTGCAGACAACCGTTTCGCACTGTTTTTCCACGCAGACGCCATAGTACAGCAAGCATGGAGCCTGCTCAGATCACCGCGGCAGTTATGAGAACTGTAAACACTACGCGCATTATCCTGCAGTATATGCAGCACCAGAAGCTTCAAAAGCAGGTGAGGAGGTGACAGCAGCACGGTGATAAGAGTGATGAGGACATAGACACAGATTTATCTCAAAGCATGGGCCCTTGCAATTTGGACATCATGGTGGTAACGGGGCAGGTTCATGCCATGGAACACATGCGTAACGGCACTTTCATGGAACTTTGACTTGCTTTCCCTTGCCCTGAATTGCAACAATACCAAGATGAGAGCAGCGCTCACAGTTCACAAGTGAGTGGCAATAGCCTGCTGAAAGCTTGCAATGCCAGACAGCTACCAGTCAGTTGGGCATCAATTTGGAGTGGGCAAATCTGTTGTGGGGGCTGCTGTGATCCAAGTAGCCAACGCGATCACTGAGCTGCTGCTATCAAGGGTAGTGAGTCTGGGAAATGTGCAGGTCATGGTGGATGGCTTTGCTCTCCAATGGAATACCCTAAATGTGGTAGAGCAAATAGATGGACGCATATCTCTATCTTGGGACCGGAGCACCAAGGCAGCCAGTACATAAAACTAAAGGAGTCTTTTCAACTCTGGTGCTGTAAGCACTGGTGGATCACAAGGGACATTTCATAGCATCAATGTGCGGGATGAACGCGGGAAAGGTACTATGACACTCACATCGTTCAGGGTAAACTCTGATATAGTCTGTTGAACAGCTGGAGAAAGGGACTTACTTTCCAAACAGAAATACATCGTTGATCATGTTGGTACAATATGCCTATGACAATAGTTCAGTCTTCCTTGGGGACCCAGCCCTACCCCCCTTAATAGCATGGCATCATGACGCGCCGTACCCGATGCAGCCCTGCTGGACAGTAGTCAGGAGCTGTTCAACGCTATAAGGCTGAGCAAGTGCAGAATGGGGTAGATCTTAGAACGTGTGCATTTGGATGTGTTTAAAAGCACGCTTTGGCGACAGTATACTGACTCTGTTAGACCTCAGTCGAAACAAATATTCCCATCTTTCATTAGTTGCTTGGGTCGATTTCCAGCTGCTAATCTTCTTGCGGGTTCCTGGGAGGAGTACTGGTGAACATCCAATTTTAAGAGCCCTTTTAAGGTCAACAAAAAAAATGGCTCGTTACGTTTCCTCCCTGTGACAGGTTGCAGGAGTTATAATTGATCTTAACACTTGCTCTAAATTCAACATAAACCTCCGTAGTGTGAGACCAGGACCTACATTGTCGAAGAGGCCTGGCTCGCACACTACAGCACAAGCCTCCGCATATGGTTGGCTTCCCTTGGACAAGCCTCTTGCTCGATTTAAGTGAGCCTCAAGTAACACCTGAGATTCTTTTATACACCATTGAATAAAGAATGCCAGGAAAACAAGCCAACCTTCAATACCTACCAATCAGCCAAGAACCTGTATTTATAAGATTATCGCTAGGACGAGCTTGGCCTGAAAGTGGACAAGAAACATATATGAAAGGATGAACACGTGTAAACAGTATTAATAATATTACATGTTCTGTTTGTGTAATCACGTCTGCCATGATATGGGAACCTATTAATTCTTTGTGACAGCAAGAAGGAAGGTGTTAACAAAAACTAGCCATAAAACTTAACTCATTATAAATACTTTTAATATCTACAAAGTTTTAAGAAAAAGAGGTTAAAGTTTCTCCTCTAATTAACACGACATGTGGGCCAGCATCCAATGGAATAACCCTTAAATGTGGTTAGAGAATAGATGGACGCATATCTCTATGCTTGAGGACCGGAGCACCAAGGCGCAGCCAGTACATTACAACTGAGAGAGGAGTCTTTATCAGAGGTGCTGTAAGCACTGGTGGTCATCACAAGGACATTTATAGCATCAAGTAGTGCGGAATTGAACCGGAGAGAAGGTTACACTCGCCCACTACATTATATATATCTCACTAAATTCTGATATAGTCCCTTGTTGAAACATGCTGGAGAAATGCGACCACTGCTCAGACTTCACCAAATATGTGATAATAGATCGACTACCATTAAATCGTCTGGTATATATGTATGACAATCGCCCTATCAGTCTTCCACTTGAGGACCCAGCTACCCACTTAATAGCATGGCATCATGCAGGCGCCTACCCAATGCACAGCGCTGGACAAGTAGTGGCGAATCTGTTCAATATAGGCTGAGCAAGTGCAGAATGGGGTAATCTTGGACCACGTGGCATTTGGATGTTTAGAAATGGCACGCTTTGGCGCAGTATACTGACTCTGTTAGACCCAGCAGAAACCAATATTCCATCGTTATTAGTGTTGGGGTCGGTTTCAGTGCTAATCTATTCTCGTCTGGGCAGGAGGTACAGAAATCAATTTTTAAGAGCCGCTTTAAGTCAACAAAATGGCTCGGATCGTGTGGAACAGGTGCGGGTTAATGTGATCTTAACATGACTTTAAATCAACATAAACTCGTGTGGAGTAAGCCAGGAGCTAAAAGTGCTTAGATGGTGCCCACCTACAGCACAGCCACCGATGGCTTGTTCCTTGACAGCCTCTGCCCTTTCAAGTTAGCCCAGACATGAAGAATTCTTTGAATAACATGAATAACGACTGCAGAAAAAGCCAAGCATTCAATCACCTACATCAGCAAACGAACTACTGATTTATAAATTATGTAACAGAAGCTTGGCTGAAAGTGGACTAAGGCATAATAAACAGGATAGCCATGGTACAGCTATAGATATATTTTGATTAGACATAGATTTGCGCATTTTATTTTATTTTGCTTGGTGACTTACTTTGTTCTGTCTGTTACTACTTGGAACCACTTAAATCCTACTTTCTGTATTTAATAAAATCACTTTTTGCTTATTAATTAACTCAGAGTATGTATTAATACCCGGGGGAGTAAACAACTATGCATCTCTCTCTATCAGTGCTATAGAGGGCAAACAATTTGAGTTTACCCTGTATAAGCTTTTACAGGGTAAAACGGATTTATTTGGGTTTAGACCCCATTGGGAGTTGGGCATCTGAGTGTTAAAGGCAGAAACACTTATGTTAGCTGCTTTCAGGTAAACCTGCAGCTTTGGGGCAAGTAATTCAGACCCCGTGTCTTTGTTGGAGCAGACGGGAGCATCCGGCTCAGCAAGACAGGGTGCTGGAGTCCTGAGCTGGCAGGGAAAGGCGGGGTAGAAGTAGTCTGGGCACATCGGGTGGCAGCTCCTGAGGGGATTTCTGTGATCCAACCTGTCACACACACACATTCTGTTCTTTTTCACCCACCAGTTGTGGAGAAGAATTTGCATTATAAAATGAGATGGAAAATGACTGGTTTGCAAAGTATGTGCCATGACTTGAAGAACAAAAGTGAAAAACAGAACACAAAGTAAAACACTCATCCATCCGTTCAGCTATCATTGGGAGTGACTGAGTCAGAGATCTCTAAATGTCTCTCCTTTTAGATCCAATCTTTTACATTATCATAAGTGAAAATGGAAAACTTCCTGGCTGTAGAGTCCTTGAGAAATTTCTAAACCAAACACTGTTCTCCACATCTACATCAGAAGTTATCTCCTGCTCAATTTTTATTCAGTGGCAATCTTAGTTACTAATAGATTATAGAGCCACGGTTACCTGGTAGATTAGTATTTCCCTTTAGGTCTCTCTATATGTAGACTTTGTCAACTATCACGTTATTTATTGTCTTAAAGCAGAAGGCAACTAAGTATTTACAGGGCTATACATCTACTCAGTATTTAGAATATAGAAAGCTGTTCTTTGTTTGTCACTCAGTAGCAGCTGCTAAGTCTCACTGCCTCAAGCTTTTTTTAAAAGGTATGTTTATTCATATTTACAGTGTTTCTGTTCACAATTCGCTCATAGCCATTTTCATACTATACTCCTCCTCCTCCTCTCCCCCCACATTAGCTACCTAGGAAGGGATAGATTAAAAAAAAGCAACAGCTTAAACTCAAAGCCCTGAATATATTTGACTTCCTTCTTCACTGCACCCAGACATTTCCAACTTCTTGGGATCCCACAGTTGTGTTTTATGTCAGCAGGCAATTGTGCTTCTGCTGTAGTTGCCTTAGGGTATAAAAACTCATATCTCAGTCCCATTTTTAAAAACCAACTCATCATTTTCCCAGAAGAATTGTTAGTATCACCGCTGCCCCCATATTTAATACCTCTCCTTTCATATTCGTCATGACCAGATTACTGGCAATGTAAAATTAAAAAGACCATAGAGGAGTTTTTAAACTAAGGGCTGGGGTTACCATACATCTGGATTTTCCTGGACACAACCTCTTTTTAGAGCCTCCTTTCTTTGGCCATGTCTACACGACGCCTTAAATTCGAATTAAACGGCTTTAATTCGAATTTATGGTGCGCCCGTCCACACGATGCAGCCCTCTAATTCGAATTAAAGGGCTATTTAAATCGATTTTAGTACTCCTTCTAAACCACAGGAGTAACCCTAAAATCGATTTTACTAATTCGAA